>NC_133229.1:31756347-31806347 GCF_040436345.1 Pagrus major
GGTACAGTTACCTCTGTGTGTGTGTGTGTGTGTGTGTGTGTGTGTGTGTGTGTGTGTGTGAGAGAGAGAGAGTGTGTGTGTGTGTGTGTGTGTTTGCTTTCATTTCACTATGTCCACTTCCTGCATGACATCACCCTCACTGTTCCTGCATGTTACACCTGAACTGTTTACTCTCCCAGTCATATGATGGTACAACACACACACACACACACACACACACACACACACACACACACACACACACAGGCAGCTGTGTGTCACCTGTTCTCTCGTCATGAACACATGCAGAGCTACATGTGCAGTCTAATGTTGGCTGCACAAAAACAAGTCTGAGGTATTTGTACTTCACTTGAGTATTTGTACTTCACTTGAGTACTTGTACTTCACTTGAGTACTTGTACTACATCTGTTTGACAACTGTAGCTACCATTTACTTTTCAGATTAAGATTTTACATTAAAAATATTTCATAACTTCGGTGGAAGGAATTTAAATCAAACTAAACCGTTTGTCTTGAGACCCTTTCAAAATAAAGCGGTGCGTATGAGTCCAGATGTATGTGAGCAGTTTTCAGTAAACTTCTCACATGGTTTCATTTAACCTTCTACAAACATGATTTATCATCGTCCCAGAAGTCCAGTAAGTCCATTTTAGTCAAACATTTAGTAAAACAAAGTGTTTCATGATTTAACGGTGACAGAACAGTAACGACCTGTGATGGAGGAAGTCAACTAAACGTCTCTATCTGAAGCATAACGCCATCAAACTGCAGTACAGAGTTACCTAAGATGGCCGCCGACCTCTGACCTATTTACTGAACCTTCTTTTGAGCAGATAGGAACCATGCCCGCCCTGCGGCCTGCAACAGCCAACACATGATGGCTAACACAGGAAAGTCCTGGTTCCATCCAGTCCAGCTCACCTGGACCCTCACGGTTCATATCGTGGTTTTCTCAGAGGTGGGTCTGACAGGCTCATTAATTATGGGAGCTACTTTCAGCCTCAGGATGGTTTGTGAACCAAACCAGGTGAAGGCAGGACGACTGCTGACTAGCTTGTTTCGCTAACAACATCCAACACTTGAATCAGACAGACTTCAGCTAAGCTAACGGCTTCCTCCTGCTATTAGACAGGTGGAGTAACAAGGGTGGAGGAGACGTCTGAGCCATGAATGACCACAGACATACAGACTCATTTAAAACTGTTCCAGTGTGAACGTCTTCTGACACACAAACACACAAACAGCAGAGTTCATCCACTGAGTCAGAGCGACGCCGACCTGAAGCCAAAGTGACCACGAAGCCACAGAGCAGCTGGAGAAATTACAGCGTGAGTCAGTGAATCAGTCGGCTTAACCGTCTGATCCTCGTCCTCCGTCTTCACCGCAGCTGCCAACAACCCTCACATCTCCTCAGACCAACAGTTGACTCTGAACGTCCTCCTGTACACAGCTGTGTGTCTCAAACTCTCTGCAGATGTTTCCATCATCCTCACTTCATCCACCTGAACATCTCTCTCCACACACATACAGCAGCTACTCCTTTAAAACAAGCCTCTGACCTCCAGCAGAAGACAAAGACTGAACGATTACTGAGCCCAGCTGGTGAACACAGTGAAGACAGATCTTCTGCTCAGGAGCTGCTGGAGACAGAACATATGGAAACACATTCATGTCTGTCAGATAAATAACAAAACTTCTATGAGAATTTTATGAAATTTTAACTTTTTATTTCATCATTTTGACTTGTGATCTCATAAACTATTCAAATCAAAGTCAAATGAAACATGTCTCATTATTTTTGGGGACCAAAAGTATTTACAAATACTTCACAGTATAAATAATCAAGTGTAACACTAAAATATCCCAATAACACTCACTCATTCTGAGTAGTTTAATTATGTGATTCATCTCATAATGTCGGTATCTTTTATTTAATGCTTTTGACTTCAAAAATGTGACTTTCTATCCCATAATTTAAATCTAGTATCTCATGATTGTGACTTAATATGGGAATATTTTTTCATCAGTCTTAGTTTTCATCTTATCCTTCGACTGAAGCATGTTGAGTATCACCTCACTGATAATCGTCTCGTGCAGACAGCGTCACAGTGAAACTAACAACCATCACATTATTGACTCATCTGCCGATCGAGCATAAAAATGTCCACAAACTGTGAAAAGTGTCCGTCACAATCTCCCACAGAGACCAAACACAAAGTATCTCATTTAAAACAGGGAAAGGCAGGAAGTTCTGATCCAAACAGCCTGAAACAAGGACCTGTCATCAAAAGTGTTGAAGTTAACTGACTTATAGATATGTAGCTCAGACCAGAACTGGAAAATGTGTGGACCGGGCTGTCCACACACTTATGTCCATGTAGTGTAAAGACAGATGGCAGATATTATGGAGCTGAAGCATGTAAAAACACCAGACTGTTCCTTTAAAGAGTTTAGGTCTTACATTAAGTTGTACAGTTAAGGATGAGGTAAAATTAGCAGTTTTTTGAATGGAGTTTGGTGAGATGATTCAGCCACAGAGAAACAGTAATGAGTTACTCTGAACGTTCTCTCTCTCTCTCTCTCACCTTGACAAACAGCAGCATTCAAATGATCTCCTCCTCCTCCTCCTCCTCCTCCTCTTCCTCCTCCTCCTCCTCCTCCTCTTCCCCCTATTCCTCTTCCTCCTCCTGCTCCTCTGCTGGGCCTCCTGCGTCACACCACCGCCTCCTCAGGGAGAAAAACAGGAGTGATGATGGCAGCTTGTTGCCTCCTCCTGCTCCTCCTGCTCCTCCTCCTCCTCCTGTAGCTCTCCCTCTGTCCACACTACGCTCAGCAGCCGTCTCCCAGGTGACTCAGCCACAGAATGACATCATCCTTGTCAGCACACACACCTGTTTCCTCAAAAAGCACCACCCCTGAACCAGGAAGCCCCGCCTCCCACCACCCCCCTTGCTCCCATGCACTTCCTGGATGCCTTAAAGGGACAGTGTCCGGCACTGCTGCAGGGCAACAACAACAGGTGAGTTTGTTTCCAGCAGGTGGACGACAGAGAGACAGATCATAGTGATCATCATCAATATGATCATAGTGATCATATTGATGATGATCACTATGATCTCTACTAAAGGAATAGTTCACTCTAGAACAAAATTCACTCATTATGGACTCACCCTCATGCTGATGAGAAGTCCAGTGTAGTTTCTTATTCCTCAGAGTGCAGCTGGAGACCCGCGGGTCCCTCCTGCAGCAATAATCCATATAACGAGCGTCAATGGTGCCCGAGACGAAAAGGTCCATAAAACTACACAAAGACTTTGTAATATTCCTCCAAACTGCTCGTCCGCTGCAATCCAAGTGTCCTGAAGTGGCGACATCCAGAGTTTACTGGAAACGACGTCATTTAGTACATTTTACAGCCTGAACAGTCGCTGTGCTGTATCTGCCTGGAGGCACGAGGCTCCTCACAGCGTTTGCACTACGGAAGCCGCCAGACAAGATGAACGAGACTCGCGATAGATACACACCGGTATTTACTTCCTGCTGTGAGCGACCGAGCGACACACAAACACACGAGGGATCTGCTGCACTGGTGATTTGAAACTTTGACACTCAGCAGTTTTTTTGCTAAGCTAAACTAAGCTAAGCTAACCCACTGCTGGGAGAGATGAGAGCAGCCACACGTCGCTTTCCTGTTGCCAGGGTAACGGCCACGCCCCTCCCTGGATGAAAACAGTGCTGGGTCCAGTGGACCTGAAGCAGCTGTGGTGCTGTGTGTCACAGTCAGATCTGGTCCTGGTTCTGGTTCTGACAGCAGTGACTGTTGAAACAACACAGCTTCTGTTTGTTTCATGTTGTCACACACAAGCTGTCAGGCTACATGTTTTTATTCATACGGCTAAATGTATCTATCCACCCTGCGCTGCTATAATGAAACCCCACTTTATATTAAGTCCCTGAAAGATCTCTATTAGAAAATGACATCACCAGTGAAGTGCCTTGATTTTTATTTTATTTTTTATTTCTATTTCTTTTTTTAATGATCATTTTGTTTACCGTTTTTACTATATTTTATGTTTGAAGTATTATTATTAATAGTATATATATTATTGAAGTTTACATGTTAAGAAGTGTCTGTTTACATTTTTAAACTAATGAATTGTTGCTTTATGCTTTGTAAATTTGAACTTTGTACATATGTGATGGCATTTTTCACGTTCAACAATAAAAAATCCGAAAAGTTATGTTTTTATTTACGTCCCCAAAAAATGTAGGTCGTCCACAGAGAGGATGAAGATGGCGTCCGTCTGTGTCAAACAACTCATCACGGTGAGGTAGTGATGTCACTGAGTGAACGACAGGTGAGCCGACTGTGTCTGTAGATGGAAGAGAATCTAAAGAGTCTTTGTAAAGTTGTAACTACAGTTTTCACTGGGCCGACCTTAAAACGGCTGCTTTTAGAATGGAGTTTGGTTGAGCAGTGTGTCAGCGGACAGAGGCTGTTTTAACGTTAATAACACACAAAGTGAGCTGAGCTGCTTCTGATGATGAAGCTGAAACAGCATGAAGTCACGTCGTCAGTGACGCTGTGAAGCTCCCATCTGATGTGATGAAGACGAGCACGGACACCTTCTAATGAGAGACAGAGGACAGACAGAGGAGACAGACAGAGACAGGAGACAGACAGAGGAGAGACAGGAGACAGAGGAGACAGACAGAGGAGACAGAGAGAGACAGAGGAGAGACAGGAGACAGAGGAGACAGACAGAGGAGACAGAGAGAGACAGAGGAGACAGACAGAGACAGAGGACAGACAGAGGAGACAGAGGACAGACAGAGACAGAGGAGAGACAGGAGACAGAGGAGACAGACAGAGGAGACAGAGGACAGACAGAGGAGACAGGAGTCAGAGGAGACAGAGGACAGACAGAGGAGACAGACAGAGACAGAGGAGACAGGAGTCAGAGGAGACAGAGGAGAGACAGTGGAGAGACGGAGGAGACAGAGAAGAGACAGGAGACAAAGGAGACAGAGGACAGACAGAGGAGACAGACAGAGGAGAGACAGAGACAGAGGACAGACAGAGGACAGACAGAGGAGACAGAGGACAGACAGAGGAGACAGAGGACGGACAGAGGAGACAGAGGACAGACAGAGGAGACAGAGGACGGACAGAGGAGACAGGAGTCAGAGGAGACAGAGGAGAGACAGTGGAGAGACAGAGACAGAGGACAGACAGAGGAGACAGAGGACAGACAGAGGAGAGACAGGAGACAGAGGAGACAGAGGAGAGACAGTGGAGACAGACAGAGGAGACAGAGGACAGACAGAGGAGAGACAGGAGACAGAGGAGACAGAGGAGAGACAGTGGAGAGACAGGAGACAGACAGAGGAGAGACAGGAGACAGACAGAGGAGACAGAGGAGACAGGAGACAGAGGAGACAGACAGAGGAGAGACAGGAGACAGAGGAGACAGACAGAGGAGACAGAGGAGAGACAGGAGACAGAGGAGACAGACAGAGACAGAGGAGAGACAGGAGACAAAGGAGACAGACAGAGGAGACAGAGGAGAGACAGGAGACAGAGGAGACAGACAGAGACAGAGGAGAGACAGAGGAGAGACAGGAGACAGAGGAGACAGACAGAGGAGACAGAGGACAGACAGAGGAGACAGGAGTCAGAGGAGACAGAGGACAGACAGAGGAGACAGAGGACAGAGGAGACAGGAGTCAGAGGAGACAGAGGAGAGACAGTGGAGAGACGGAGGAGACAGAGAAGAGACAGGAGACAAAGGAGACAGAGGAGAGACAGAGGAGACAGACAGAGGAGAGACAGAGACAGAGGACAGACAGAGGAGACAGACAGAGGAGACAGAGGAGACAGAGGACAGACAGAGGAGACAGAGGACGGACAGAGGAGAGACAGAGACAGAGGACAGACAGAGACAGAGGACAGACAGAGGAGTCAGAGGAGACAGAGGAGAGACAGTGGAGAGACAGAGACAGAGGACAGACAGAGGAGACAGAGACAGAGGACAGACAGAGGAGTCAGAGGAGACAGAGGAGAGACAGTGGAGAGACAGAGACAGAGGACAGACAGAGGAGACAGGAGTCAGGAGACAGACAGAGGAGACAGGAGTCAGAGGAGACAGACAGAGGAGACAGAGGACAGACAGAGGAGACAGAGGAGACAGGAGTCAGAGGAGGTCTTCAGCTGCTCTTTACTGATGTAAAACATGTCAAACTTACAGTCGGCTCATGAGACAGAGACAAAGTGTCCAATAAACATTTTGACAATTCTATAAAATAAATCTATAAAAAGTTTTTGGCAGAGCTGTAACGGAGACGGACCAGTGAAAACGGTCCTGTCCCGTTTTAAATCAGAACTTTTTAGCATTAAATGTTAGTCAGAGTGTTTCGGGTCTTCGTGTTCTGATCAGAGACTTTCTGTTGACACTTTGTAGAGTTCATGTTGTTCTTGGTTGCAGCAGGTTAGGGTTCGTCTCTGCAGGTCGTCTTCCAGTCCAGTTCATATCCTGGTGTGATCTCCGCAGGCCGCTCTGATCCGGGTTTCAACTCCGCTTCTGGTCCAGGTTCCCGTCCCGTCCTACTCGAAGCTCTCCAGGATGGGTTCGTGTCCCGTCTCCTTGAGGAAGCTCAGCAGGTCGTCTGGTCGGAGCCCCATGGTGGCGGCGTTGGTCATGGGGTGGAAATAGACCATCTGGTGGCCTCCCTCCACCAGGTCCCGGTCCAGAACCAGCTTCACACTCTGGTCCTTATCAAAGAGCAGAGCGAGAGCCGTCGCGCAGCCCTGACCCACCTGAGAGTGGACGGACAGGGGACAGGATGAGGACACAAACAACAGACAGAAGAAACCAGAACTGTGTGGACACGTGACCCAGAACCTGGGTCAGAAGTGCTGATTTCTCACTAAAAAGATTCAGAAAATAAAAAATAACAAAGCAGTAAAATCCACAAACACCAGGTGTGTCTGATCCGACAGGTGTCTGAGGACACGTCAGCACTGATCTGGAGTCAGTGTCACCTTGAGCTTCTCCAACATGGCCGCCTCGTCTGCGAAGCGCAGGTTGCCGCTGCCGACACCGAGCTTCTTGGCGAGGTCGTTGAGGTTCACCTGAAGAGAAACAGAGATTATGGGACAAGACCACAAACCTCACATGAAGCGACCTGAAGACCTGAAGACGCGGCGCCGCCACCTCCACAAGAGAGACGTCCATTAAACTGTTGACAGGACGCCAAACCTGACTACAAGCTCCACTACGACTCTGTGATGTCATCACCACGGAAAGTTTACGGGCTGAGCGAGAACTCGTGGGCGGAGCCAGCAGGAGAAACTCTACTGCACATGCTCAGTGGGCCACGTAACCAGGAAGTAAACTACAGAGAAATCTTCCTCCTCAGTCTGTGGGTCGGTACAGCGGCTCTGAAGAGTCCACGTACAGCTGAGTCAGACGGACCTGAGACATACTGATCCGATCACTGCTCCACACGACATGAAGGAAACTTACTGATCCGATCACAGGACTGTACCTGATCAGTGTCTGAGCGGTGTGAGCTGCTGACACGCAGCCGCCGCTGTTCAGTGTTGGCATTTAAAAATAGAAGGCAACTAAGTTCTCAGTTCAGTTTCACTGTGATATTATTGTCTTATATTTTACATAGATTCTGAGTATAGTCGATGCTTTTTTCTCTGTTTTTGTTGATTTACGCCGTTTCTTTCTGGTTGTGTCTGGCTGTTGATGAATATGTTTATCTATGTGCTATTTTCTGACAGTTACTTTGAGAAGAAGTGTTTGTCAGTTGGACTGAACCGGCTCCATCTTTGGGTTTACTATCTATAACGTTCTTGTTGTAAGTCTGTGCTGAGGACGCAGCAGAGAAACGTGCTGGCGGCGGCTGATGTGAGCTGACCTGGCGGTCGTGGCGAGCCGCCACCAGCCACAGGCTTTTCTTCTTCTTGTCCTTCAGGAAGAGGTTCTTAGTGACGGCTCCACTCAGGTCCTGCAGGTGAGGCATCATCTCCTCCACCGTGAACACCTGCAGGAGAGACGATGACATCATGACACACTGATCACTGTCTGTGCTTCTGTTGAGCTTTAACTTCGGTTCAATCTAACAATCATTTCACAAAACAAATGATCAGAGAGGACACAGTGTGAACGTCTTCACAGCAGACGTGGACTCAAACGTTATCTGATCACAGCCACGATGGATCATTGTTCACATGCCTTCAGACCACAGCCAGACGTGTTTTCATCATTTTTTATCAATATAATACAGTAAAATACACAAACACATGATTATATATATATATATATATATATATATATATATATATATTATCATGAGACACAACATGTCCTCACAAAAGACAAAACCAGAGTCAAATTTAATTTAATTATCACTAAACTGACACCAGTTCACTAATAAACTCTCACGTTTACATTTATATTGTTATATGTGCTTTTAAGGTTTATAGTAATTATTATTTTTTCAAAAGAAACTGGCTTCACGATATCATTCGTTCATTTATAGGTTTAAATATAAACAGTTCAGAGAACAGATTAACTCTGAGGCAACATGTTGATGTTTAACAGTAAACTGAAGATGAATGTTGACTTTAACCACTCGTGGATCAACATGAGGGTTTTTAGTCGCAGTGATTTTGTACAATATCTTTCATTCAAAGACTCGACGGTAGGAATCAGGTGTTTCATAAATCTAATAATTTATCTTTGTTTAGATAAATGTTGTTTTGTTCTAACAAAGAAACATGAACAGTTATAAACAAGATCTGTACACAACTTCAGTCTGAGAGCTGCAGCACACACACAGACACACACAGACACACACTGACACACACAGACACACACAGACACACACTGACACACACTGACACACACAGACACACACAGACACACACTGACACACACAGGTTGTGTTGTGTCGTCCCCTGCAGGTCACAGCAGCTTCATGCAGCAGAGACGTCCACACTGGTTATAAAACAGTCTGTAGACACATGTGTGTGTGTGTGTGTGTGTGTGTATATATATATATATATATATATATATATATCTCGCAGATCTTCATCAGTGCCTCTGACGCTGCGCTGAGTTGTCTGTCCTCTGCAGAAACAGCTTTGTGTGCTCAGACATGCAGCAGCTGTGAACATCAACACAATCAACGTGAACTCAAATTAAAACTGTGACTGTTACAAACTGGAGAAAAGCTGTGGGGGTTTGTGAATATTGTGACGCTCAGCCCGGAGAGGCTGACGTCCCAGATCCCGTTCAAAAACGGCTCGTTTTTTAGATTCCCGGGATGAAACGCGCAGACACACGACAGGAGGAACGTCCTCACACTGCTGCAGCTGCACCCATCGGAGGGTAAATCCGGCGGACCAGTGGCAGCCAGCAGAGCTCCCCTTTACCTGGAATGACAACTATTTACTGCGTCCACGTGTCCACCGGCTGTAATGTAGCGAGAACACACCGGCACGCGGCTCCGTGCGGCTGCAGCCAGCACGCGGCTCCGAGTAGACAAGTGAAGCCTGCAGGTCTGCGTCGTGGCTGTGACCGTGTTTAAGGGCGTTCACGCGCTCGACAGCACGTAAAGAAACGTAAACACGGGTTTTTTCTAACGGGGTTCGGTCCCGGTTCGTTCGGGCTGTCCCCACACGGTGACCCGGTCCCCACACGGTGACCCGGTCCCTCTCACAGCTGCGGAACCTGCCATGAATGTTGTTTTACTTTAAAACGGTCCGAATAAAACGATGTCGGTGACGAAGAGGTTCGGGCGGAGTTCTGGTTCAGTGGGCGATCAGCTGTTTACCGGCGGGTGCTCCACGCAGGTCGTCCGGATGTTCAGCGCGTCCAGGTGCGTCTCCAGCTGCGTCCGCAGATCAGCTGACATCTTCAACAAACGAGGAGGGCTGACTGCACGGCGACGGACACACACAGCTGCACGTAGAGGGAGAGAAGAAGAAGAGGAAGATCAAAGTTACCGCAGCTTCAGACAGTTCCTGCTGCTCTAATGCTGCACTGCCCCCTGCCGGGCGGAGGCGGAGCGACAGCTGCCACAGGCCGTCCGTCATTCTGTTCTTCTGATTTAAACATCGATCATCTTCAACAACGATGTTCATGATGTGTTTACTTTTTATTTATTTACATGGCCAGTCATTGTCTCTGCTTTTCTTTTTATTCACATATTTATTTTACAGAATATTCTTAGATTTTATTCTATTTTATGCCTATTTTAAATATTTTCCTATTTTATCATTATGTTTTATTAACGTTTACTATTATGTATTATTATCAATTATTATTTTGATTCTATTCAATTGTTTTATTCTTTACACAGGTCTCACTCTTAAAAATATTACTATTTATTCATTATATGTTTTAATTTATTATTTTCATATATTAAACGTTTTTTATTTATTTATTCGTTTTGATACTTTTTATTCACATATATTACAACTAAAAAAGAATACTTGTTTATTTCTATAAATGTTTCTATTTAGTTTTCACACATATATATCAAAAGTAAAAAGATAATTTTTTATGCATTTATTTATTTTTTATGTATTTCTTAATTAATTTTTTACTCAAATATATCTATTAACAGTTAAAAATATATTTATTTGAATTTTAAAATGTATGTTTTAGTCTTTCCATTTAACTATTTTTAATTCTAACTTGTCAGGATAATAATATTGGGATATAATAATAATAATAATAATAATAATAATAATAATAATATGTCCATTAATGTCACAATATTAATATTGTGACATTAATGTATTGAACCTCCTGCCTGGTTGTCTCCAGACAGCCGTCTGGTCGAGGTGTAAATATAAATGAAAACATACATTCAAATATTGATGAATAATAATTCATTCATAAATAAAAAAAGTAAAAGCAGTGCAGGACTGGAACTCAACACCAGGGTCTATTAGAGAATCAAACACTCACTATTCTTTTAAAAGACAGTTAAAGCAGTGGTTAATTAATAATCAATCATGTAATCACTAATCATGTAATCGCTAATCATATAAATCACTAATCATGTAAATCACTAATCAATCATTAGGCTATTTGTGCTGTTTCTCAATGCTTGTAATCATATGTCCTGTTTTTGTTTTTGTTTTTTATTCTGTTTGTTTGCTTATTTGTTAGCTTTGGTTCTCTTGCCTAATGCCGTTTCATGTCCTGCCTTGTAATGTCTGATATTGTTTGTTTGTGCTAATGTTTTAGCTCTGTGTGCTACTTGCATGTGCTTCTAGCTGTGCCTTCTTCTCTTGCTTCCTCTCGCTCTTCTTCTCTCTGTCTGCATGTTATGTCTGCATGCCATGAGCTTTTGTCATGTTGTATGTCAGACTTCTTACCTGTTTTACTTGTTATTATTATGAGCTTTTACTACTAGATTGTTATGTAAGTTGTGTCTTGAAAGTACTTAATTGTTGCCCCTTTTTTTGGCTTTTAGGTTGCCTTTAACATCTGGCCAGGGACAACGGACGAAAACTAGCCTTGTTGGCTAACTCTGGCCCACTTACAGTTTTTCTTTTAACTCTGTTGATTAGTGGTGCACTGTCCCTATGAAATAAACTAATAAATCAAATCAAATCAAATCAATAAAAATAGAAAGACACAATAAAAGTGTTTTCCCACCTCTAACAGAACGACCCAGCAGACAGCGGCCCGGACAGCCTGGTGCTGTTCGTCACACAGACTCGTCCGTCACAGAGCTGAAGGAAACCTGGGGACGACTCTCTGAAGGACACGTCCCACTTCCACCTGAATGACATGTTATAAAACACACTGGTCCATAATGGATGAAGCATTAACTCAGCACAATGACCCGGTTTAATACAGAACAGCAGGTCAGTGTCGCAGCTGAACCCGCCGCTCTTTAACTAATGAACGTTACAAAACAGAGAGATTTGGGTCGAAGCGGCATCAGAGGGCCAAAAGTGCAGCGAGACGGGAACACGGTCCGACTCTTCTCAAATCAGAACCCAGTTCTGAGGATGTTCTGAGGGTCTGAATGGATCATGTCCAGAACATGTTCTGGCGTTTACAGGAGAGTTCTGTCACAAAGAGTCAGAACAGCAACACACACTTCAAGGTGACGGAGCTTCTGTGTTCGTGTGTGTGTGTCTTTGTGTGTGTTCATGTGTGTGTGTGTCTGTATGTGTGTGTTCATGTGTGTGTGTCTTTGTGTGTGTTCGTGTGTGTGTCTGTATGTGTGTGTGTGTCTGTGTGTGTGTGTCTGTATGTGTGTGTTCATGTGTGTGTGTCTGTATGTGTGTGTTCGTGTGTGTGTGTGTGTCTTTGTGTGTGTGTGTGTGTCTGTATGTGTGTGTTTGTATGTGTGTCTGTATGTGTGTGTTTGTATGTGTGTGTTTTTGTGTGTGTTCGTGTGTGTTCACCTCTGGAACAATAGTCCCTCTCACACCTGTGGTTACCGTGGCAACAGCAGTGCACTTTAATGAACGGTTCAGTTTTTCATACACACTCAACATCAACACATCTGGAGACACGTGGTCGTCTGAAAGTCATGACAACCTGCCGTCGAGCTCGAGCTAACGCTTCAGATGGGCTGCACGCTAACAATAATAAAGCTAACACTGTTAGCTAACAGTGTTAGCTTTACAGCTACAGTCAATACTTCATGTGTGACAGCTGAGAACAAACTGAAGACTGAAGGGGAGCAAAGTGATTTACAGCCTCTAATAGTACAAACAGTTTCCACAGGACTGACTTCATCAGAGTCAGAGGAGGTGAAGAGGAAAGGCAGACGTATTGATCAGGTGAACAGTCGTCACTGGATAATGAACCAACGTGTCATCAGTTCAGATCAGGTGTCTGAGCACCTGATCTGAACTGATGAAGTTAATAATCATGAGGATTATCTGTTTCCCTTTCACCTAAACATAGAGTCACACGCACACACGCACACACACGCACACACACACGCACACACACTCCCTGCTGCTTCCTGCGTCAGCTGCTAATCGAGCAGAAGTCCTGAGATCAAACCTCAGTGAGACGTGAAGAAGCAGCAGTTTAATGTCTTTAATGCTGATGGAGGTCTGTGTGTGTGTGTGTGTGTGTGTGTGTGTGTGTGTGTGTGTGTGTGGTGGTGGTGGGGGGGGAGTAATTATGTTGCTCACTTTGTAAATGTGCATCCAGTTGAATCTAGACAGCAGCAACATGATGATGATGTGATCGCCATCTTTACGTTACAAGATGGACGTCAGCTGAACGCCGTCCATCAGAGTCCACCTCTCCTCCACCTGCTATAGTTCTGCTCTGTGATTGGTCCAAACACAGAAGGACTTTCACTTTTACCAAAGTAATATAAGAATGGAAACCAACATGGCGTCTGAAGTGTTGTGTGTGATCCTTCCACGTGTTCAGAGGTGAACAGCGCCGGATCTGCTTTAAGTTAACTGAAAGTTTAGATTCTTGTGATCTGGATCATCTGAACCACTTCAACATAAAACCTCATCAGGTTCAACCAACAAACGGACGTGTCTGAATGTTTGGCCCCGCAGCGATGAAGCGACTGAATGTTTCAGACGTGAATCAAAGTCTTCTTCTTAAACGTCCACTGGATCCGGTTCTGTATCATCTTCAGTCCAAAACAGTGTTCATCATCCAGTGGAGACAACATGGCAACAAACTGCAACTGTGGATGTTTTTTATGCTTTTATCTGTAATATCTCAAATTATCTCCATAATTTGAAAGAAAAACACCATAAACTGCAGCACAGTTACCTAAGATGGCTGCCGACCTCTGACCTGTTGATTGACACCTCATTTGACCAGTGAGGAGCTTCCAGGCCCGCCCTCTGTCCTGCAACAGCCAACGAGTGATTTCATAGACAGGAGACCCACTCCTGGTTCCCGCCCCTCTCTCCTGAGCCAATTACAGCCCAGACTCTGGATGATTGACACATCATGTAGCCAATGAGATTTCAAATCCAAAAATATTTTCCTTTTATTAGTTTTTAAAGTCATAAACTTAGAAATCAAGGTTTTTGTTGTCATTTTGCTCTTTGAACAGTAGTTTTTCCACCTCAGCTCTTGTTTCTGACTCTTTTATCTGTAAATAATGAAATAAAGGACTATAATGAGTTTATCGCTCCTGTTATATTTCCAGTGTTCATGTTCATTGACTCTGTTGTTTAATTTAACATATTCGACTTTATGATTACTTGTAAAATTAAACTTTCAAAATAAAGCTTGCTAACAAACATTTCACATATTATGACTTTTGTATTTTTACTTCACTTATATAAAAACTTAAAACACACATAACAGCAGCGACACGAGAGTCCGACCCGACCTCCTCCTGACTCGGACTCTCGCTCTGTGTAATCTTTTTATTTTCCCTCGTTCTCTTGTTTGTCTCCTCCTCCAGGCCTCCCTCGCCTCGTTGTACTCAGATTAATTTATCTGTTTCCAGGTCACCTGCAGGATCCAGCCCACCTGTGTGACACCCTGACAGGAAACACTGAACCTGAACGGACTGTTCATCATGTGAACGAACCGATGTGACTTCAGCTGCAGCGGCTGAAACATCAGGACAAAGACTCTGCTCTGAGAGACAGGCGACCTTCAAGTGTGTGTCTGTGTGTGTGTGTGTGTGTGTGTGTGTCTGTGTGTGTGTGTGTGTGTGTGTGTGTCTGTGTGTGTGTGTGTGTGTCTGTGTGTGTGTGTGTGTGTGTGTGTGTGTGTGTGTCTGTGTGTGTGTGTGTATGTGTGTGTGTGTGTGTGTGTGTGTCTGTGTGTCTGTGTGTGTGTGTCACTGTCCTACATTCCTCTCAGCTTCCATCAGTTAAACTGGTGATTAAATGGATGCAGCTTCCCGTCTTTACACTGTGCATGTGGTTGTCAACCGCACACACTCACACACACACACACACACTCACACACACACACACACTCACACACACCCACACACTCACACACACACACACACACACACACACACACACACACACACACACACTCGCGCGATGTTATAAGCAGTCTGTCTTTATTGTCTCTTCCTTCAGTATTTTTTAAGCCTTTCTTGTTGCTTTTTCTACAAACTGACTTTGTTTTATTTTATTTATCCTATTTTCTTAAACGTGTCGATCTAACAGGACGATTGGTTTATTAAAGCCTGACTATAAAAATGTGTTTCTGCCTGCAGCCTGACGAGCTCTGAATTACAGGGCAGCAGGTCGCTGTTAGCTCCTCGTTAACAGGTTAGACAGAGCGCCACCTGCTGGGAGCTTTAATTACAGCGAAGAAGACAGCAGCATTCAAAGGTGTGACCTCGTTAGCAGAGAGAAGACGCTGCTCTCTGACCTTCTTTACTGCAACTGTGTATGAAGTATGTCATGTTTCAGTTTGTCATTCTGTCATTTCCTGTTTTATTTTGAAGTTTTGCTTCCTTTGTGTTAATTCCACCCTTTTTCTGTGTCCACCTGTGTTCACCTGTGTCCATCTGTGTCCCATTAATCAATCAGCTCTTGTGTATATAGTCTGTGTGCTCCCTGATGTCTTTGTCAGGTCGTCCTGTCGTGTCCCCTGAGCCTGTTCCCTCGTCTTCTACCACTAACCACACAATCAGCGAGGACACAGAGACGTGAAGGACAGAGATCTACACCTCAACCAGTTCAGTTCATCCGGTCCAGTCCAGTTCAGTCCAGTTCATCAAGTCCAGTCCAGTCCAGGCCAGTTCAGTTCATCCAGTCCAGTCCAGTCCAGTCCAGTTCATCAAGTCCAGTCCAGTTCAGTTCAGTTCATCAAGTCCAGTTCAGTTCAGTTCAGTTCATCAAGTCCAGTTCAGTTCAGTTCATCAAGTCCAGTCCAGTTCAGTTCATCAAGTCCAGTTCAGTTCAGTTCATCAAGTCCAGTCCAGTCCAGTTCAGTTCAGTTCATCAAGTCCAGTCCAGTTCAGTTCATCCAGTCCAGTCCAGTCCAGTTCAGTTCAGTTCATCAAGTCCAGTCCAGTCCAGTTCAGTTCATCAAGTCCAGTCCAGTTCAGTTCAGTTCATCAAGTCCAGTCCAGTCAGTCCAGTCCAGTCCAGTTCAGTTCATCAAGTCCAGTTCAGTTCAGTTCATCAAGTCCAGTCCAGTCCAGTTCAGTTCAGTTCATCAAGTCCAGTCCAGTTCAGTTCATCCAGTCCAGTCCAGTCCAGTTCAGTTCATCAAGTCCAGTCCAGTTCAGTTCAGTTCATCAAGTCCAGTCCAGTCCAGTTCAGTTCATCAAGTCCAGTCCAGTCCAGTTCAGTTCAGTTCAGTTCATCAAGTCCAGTCCAGTTCAGTTCATCCAGTCCAGTCCAGTCCAGTTCAGTTCATCAAGTCCAGTCCAGTTCAGTTCAGTTCATCAAGTCCAGTCCAGTCCAGTTCAGTTCATCAAGTCCAGTCCAGTTCAGTTCAGTTCATCAAGTCCAGTCCAGTTCAGTTCATCAAGTCCAGTCCAGTTCAGTTCAGTTCCAGAAATCTACAATCCGTTCGTAATAAAAGTGTGAGTGTGTGTGTGAGTGAGTGAGTGTGTGAGTGAGTGAGTGTGTGTGAGTGTGAGTTAGTGAGTGTGAGTGTGTGAGTGTGAGTGTGTGAGTGTGAGTGAGTGAGTGAGTGAGTGTGAGTGTGTGAGTGTGAGTGTGTGTGAGTGTGAGTTAGTGAGTGTGAGTGTGTGAGTGTGAGTGTGTGAGTGTGAGTGAGTGAGTGTGTGAGTGTGAGTGTGTGAGTGTGAGTTAGTGAGTGTGAGTGTGTGAGTGTGAGTGTGTGAGTGTGAGTGTGTGAGTGTGAGTGAGTGAGTGTGTGAGTGTGAGTTAGTGAGTGTGAGTGTGTGAGTGTGAGTGTGTGAGTGTGAGTGAGTGAGTGTGTGAGTGTGAGTGTGTGAGTGTGAGTGTGTGAGTGTGAGTTAGTGAGTGTGAGTGTGTGAGTGTGAGTGAGTGAGTGTGTGAGTGTGAGTGTGTGTGAGTGTGAGTTAGTGAGTG
The DNA here is from genome assembly GCF_040436345.1 of Pagrus major. Lineage (NCBI taxonomy): Eukaryota > Metazoa > Chordata > Actinopteri > Spariformes > Sparidae > Pagrus > Pagrus major. The sequence goes on from NC_133229.1 coordinate 31,773,368, forward strand.
TGTGAGTGTGAGTGTGAGTGTGTGAGTGTGAGTGAGTGAGTGTGTGAGTGTGAGTGTGAGTGTGTGAGTGTGAGTGTGTGAGTGTGAGTTAGTGAGTGTGAGTGTGTGAGTGTGAGTGTGTGAGTGTGAGTGAGTGAGTGTGTGAGTGTGAGTGTGTGTGAGTGTGAGTTAGTGAGTGTGAGTGTGTGAGTGTGAGTGTGTGAGTGTGAGTGAGTGAGTGAGTGAGTGTGAGTGTGTGAGTGTGAGTGTGTGAGTGTGTGAGTGTGAGTGTGAGTGTGAGTGTGTGAGTGTGAGTGAGTGAGTGAGTGAGTGTGAGTGTGTGAGTGTGAGTGAGTGAGTGTGAGTGTGTGAGTGTGTGAGTGTGAGTGAGTGAGTGTGTGAGTGTGAGTGTGTAGCTGTGTCCCAATTCAGGGGCTGCATCCTTCAAAGGACGTGGCCTCTGAAGGCAAGACCTTCGGAGGCCGCGTCCACCGTTGTTAAATGGGACGGTCTCGCCTTCGGAGTATTTCCTGGTTGCGCCACCAGATGTTCCCGCCCCTTACCCTTACGTCACGATTTCTGCCGCCCAGGCCCGCGAAAGAGAAAATACGAGTAGAGTTTGACTGAAAAACGTTGGAGGTTTTAAGGTCCCCTGAAGTTTGACATATCTGGAGTTGGATGTTCAAACCCAATTCCTACATTTAAATGTCATGTCTGTGCCACTTGATGTCGCCATTTTCTTTCTTTCTTTCTTTCTTCGTTTTCGGGACTGAGCAGCGGCGCGCAAAGGATCTTGGGATATGGGAGGCTGCTAGGGATAGCAGCGGCGCGTCCTCCAAAAAGAGGGAAAAGAGGCTGCGTTTGAAGGAGCCTTCGAATTGGGACGGCCTTTGCACGGCGTTGTGACGTAATTCGTCTTCAAATGCGTCCTGCAAAGGCTGCAGCCCCTGAATGTGTGTGTGTGTGTGTGTGTGTGTGTGTGTGTGTGTAGTTGGAGGAGTGTAGGAGGTTCTGGAGACGTTTCGAGGCTCCTGCAGAGAAACATCTGCCGCTCGCTGCAAATTAGAGCTCAACATGTGTCGTCCTGCAGAACCTCAAACACTCCGTCACACCTCCACCTGACATCATGGAGGAAACATCACACACACACACACACACACACACACACACACACACACACCAGGTTTACAGCCGGTTGGTATCCTGAGTAAAAGTACTCAGATGCTGCTGTGAGGCTCAGTGAAGTCTCTACAGAGCTGAGTGTCCAAACACATTGTCAGGGATTTCAGCCTGATCTGTCCATTAAAGTGATAAGACACACAGACACACACACGCACGCGCACACACACACACACACACACACACACACACACACACAGTGTTCATCGTAATTTCCTGATGTGATTTCAGTCACAGCAGCAGGTCAGCAGATAATCAACGTAATGACTTTCATCAGAGCGCCGACCTGAAGACCCACATCTGTGTGTGTGTGTGTGTGTCTGTGTGTGTGTGTGTGGTCCTCTCCCTTATAAACATGTCTACCTGGGTTCATCAGCTCTTTCCTCTGACCTGCTCTCTGCAGTCCGATCACATGTTTCAGACTCTGACGATCAATAAGTTAATCAATCAGTTTCAGGCTGCAGGAGTTGATCACCAGCTGGTCACTGAAGCCTCGACAGTCAGGTGAGGGTACCTGGATGTTTCTGTCAGGGAGCTGAACTGCCCATCAGCCCTCTGAGGGTCACCACAGCTTGGCGGCTCCTGGCTTCATTGGACCTGACTGTGGCTCTGGTCCTGGTCCTGGTCCTGGATTTCTACTTTTTGTCTTCGCAAGACTCCTTCAGGTACAGACGACTATCATGTCATGGATCTATAGATCTATAGATCTATATCTATAGATCTATAGATCTATAGATATGATCCTGATGTATATTGCTCTGTCAGAGTTCAGATCAGGATGAAGAGTTAAAATCTTTGTGTTACTGTGAATAAAAGATTCAGACGAGCAGATAACAATAATAATAACAATAATAATAATAATAATAAAACGTGTTCAGAGGAGGATCAGAATTCTGATTTATTTTCGTTAATTCTGAGAGAAACAAGTCGTATTATTTTCACACTTCCTCCTCCTCTGCTGAAGAGTTTATTAAAATCACACGTCAGTGAAACAATGTGTTTCTTTTTATATTCACATTTTAAAGACATGACAGATGTTTGTCAGGAGATAATGAGACATTCGGACCCAGAGTCAGTGTAAATAAAGAAATATAATGAATAATAATATAATGAGTTAATGCTTCTGATATTTTAAAGCAGAGTCACAACACGACCAGTCGCCTGATATTTCAGAGACACACATGTAACGGGTTCGTTCACTGTGGTACCGTCACAGCTGAATTTGGATCATGTGAGACGGCTGGATGTGAACCCATTTTCATTTTTAGGCTCATTTTTGGATTCAACATTTAAGGTGAGAATAAACCTGGTTCTGGTTCAGTGGCTCAGACTTCTATCCGTGTGACTGTTGGGTTAAAGACTTCAGAGTGTAACCGGGCCTGTACTCTGAGAGCTTCACCCACAGCCTCAGCGTGCTTCACTGGGATAGACGATAATTCAACACACTAACACTCGGCCCGGAGATCAGTCAACCAATCACCAGAACTAATGTTGACAGAACCAGCCAGGCGCCGCAAATAGTTGAAGCGAGACAACCAGAGAACACGAAGAAGACCATGTGTTTAATGACCTCACCGGTCAGGTATCATCAGAACCTCCTCCTCCGGCACCGGCTTCATGTCCGTCAGACACTCCTACTGTTTAACATCCACACCAACATGAAGGACATGTGGAGGACGTGTGCAGCGACACTTTGTGTTTTTACATTTGTCAACTCAAACAAACAGGATTCTGTTCCTGTCAGCTGTGACTTATTTTAAATAAGCAGCTCAGTGAACCTTCATCACTACATGACAACTTAAGTTATACACCTAACGTAACTTAAGTTATACACCTAACGTAACTTAAGTTATACACCTAACGTAACTTAAATCATACACCTAACGTAACTTAAATCATACACCTAACGTAACTTAAATCATACACCTAACGTAACTTAAATCATACACCTAACGTAACTTAAATCATACACCTAACGTAACTTAAATCATACACCTAACGTAACTTAAATCATACACCTAACGTAACTTAAGTTATACACCTAACGTAACTTAAGTTATACACCTAACGTAACTTAAGTTATACACCTAACGTAACTTAAGTCATACACCTAACGTAACTTAAATCATACACCTAACGTAACTTAAATCATACACCTAACGTAACTTAAGTTATACACCTAACGTAACTTAAGTTATACACCTAACGTAACTTAAGTTATACACCTAACGTAACTTAAGTTATACACCTAACGTAACTTAAATCATACACCTAACGTAACTTAAATCATACACCTAACATAGGAACATCTGCAGCTGAAGTTACAGAAGTAATGTAGTGAATGTAACTCTATAAATCTAAGTGAGAGGTACGATGATGGTCCTGTCTGTCGGTCTGTGTGTGTGTCTGTCTGTGTGTGTGTCTGTGTGTGTGTCTGACTGTCTGTCTGTGTGTCTGTCTGTGTGTCTGACTGTGTGTCTGTCTGTGTGTCTGTGTGTCTGACTGTGTGTCTGTCTGTCTGTCTGTGTGTCTGTGTGTCTGACTGTGTGTCTGTCTGTCTGTCTGTGTGTCTGTGTGTCTGTGTGTGTATCTGTGTGTCTGACTGTGTGTCTGACTGTGTGTCTGTGTGTGTATCTGTGTGTCTGACTGTGTGTCTGACTGTGTGTCTGTGTGTGTATCTGTGTGTCTGTCTGTGTGTCTGTCTGTGTGTCTGTCTGTGTGTCTGACTGTGTGTCTGACTGTGTGTCTGTGTGTGTATCTGTGTGTCTGACTGTGTGTCTGACTGTGTGTCTGTGTGTGTATCTGTGTGTCTGTCTGTGTGTCTGACTGTGTGTCTGTCTGTGTGTCTGTCTGTCTGTCTGTGTGCCTGTGTGTCTGTGTGTGTGTCTGTGTGTCTGTGTGTCTGTCTGACTGTGTGTCTGTGTGTCTGTCTGACTGTGTGTCTGTGTGTCTGTCTGTGTGTCTGACTGCGTGTCTGTCTGTCTGTGTGTCTGACTGCGTGTCTGTCTGTCTGTGTGTCTGACTGTGTGTCTGTCTGTCTGTGTGTCTGACTGTGTGTCTGTCTGTCTGTCTGTGTGTCTGTGTGTCTGTCTGTGTGTCTGTGTGTCTGTGTGTCGGTCTGTCTTGTGTGTGTGTCTGACTGTGTGTCTGACTGTGTGTCTGTCTGTGTGTCTGTGTGTCTGTCTGTCTGTGTGGTTGTCTGACTGTGTGTCTGTGTGTCTGTTTGTGGCTGGTTCGGCTCAACCCAACAAAGCTTTGAGGCTGTGTTGGACGGATCTGCAACTACAGACCTGTATCTCTTCTTTGGTTCCTCTCTAAAACCCTGGAACGTGCCGTCTACAACCAACTGTCCTCCGACCTTTCACAAAACGACCTCCTTGACCTCCATCAGTCAGGCTTCAGGACTGCTGACTCCACTGAGACGGCCCTCCTCACAGTGACTGAGTCGCTCCGTGCCGCCAGAGCCTCGTCCAACTCGTCCGTCCTCATCCTCCTCGACTTATCTGCTGCGTTTGACACAGTCAACCACCAAATCCTCCTCTGCACTCTGGCTGAACTTGGCTTCGCTGACTCTGCTCTAACCTGGTTCACATTATACCTGACAAATCGCACCTTTCAGGTCACCTGGAATGGCTCCTTGTCCAAACCCTGCTCCCTGGAAACTGGTGTCCCTCAAGGCTCAGTACTAGGACCGCCTCTGTTTTCACTCTACACTAGATCACTGGGCTCTGCAATCACATCACATGGATTCTCTTACCACTGTTATGCTGACGACACCCAGCTGTTCCTCTCCTTTCCCCCATCCTCCTCCAACACCCATGTTGCCACGCGCATCTCTGAATGTCTGGCAGACATCTCCGCTTGGACAACTGCGCATCATCTCAAGCTCAACCTCAGTAAAACTGAACCAACTTAGTAAAACTGACCAACGTCAGGACAGCAGAGTCACTCGCCATCTTCCGCAAAAGACTCAAGACTCACTTGTTCAGACTTCACCTGGACCCACATAGCATGACTCCCCCCCCACCCCCCAAAAAAATCCACTTGTATGTTCTGACCCTCAGCACTTACATCACAGCACTTATGTACTTATGGTATCTTGATAAATAGCAGCTACTTTGCTCAGATGAGGGCTTGAAAACTGTTTCTATTTGTTCTTTTTTACTTTATAGACGGTGATATGTTGTGGTTTCTCTCTTGTGACAAATGTACTTATTGTAAGTCGCTTTGGACAAAAGTGTCTGCTAAATGCCCTAAATTTAAATTTAAATGTAAATGTAATGTAATGTAAATGTAAATGTAAATGGATATAAAGGAGGTGTGAACAGTACGAGGTGACACTGACACAGCTGGTAGTTACAGAACCAAACCCAGGATGAATGAACATATAATACACGGTAACGACCCGGGAGATGATGGCCCGTCTCTTTGTGTTTGGATCAGTGACTCCGTTGTGTTTAGAAGTGGACCTCAGTGTCCTGTTGAGACGGAGCTTCCTGTGTCTGAGATTTAAACTGCACCATGTTGAGCTGTTACATTATTTTATTATCTTCAGTTTTTGTGACATGTTCGTGAGGATCTGTTTGGATCTTGAGAGCTAAAACTACATTTCCCATGAGCACCTGTGTGACAAAGCACAGGTGTGTACATCAGTCAGAGACACCCCAGTGAGTCCTCTAAGGTCCCAGCTGAAGGTGGAGTTAATGTCACTACACTGCTCAGTAGTTTCATCTGTATCAATACCTGATCATTTATTAGCTGGTTATATTTGGTATTGATAATGTGAATGACGCAGCTCACCTGTGCTTCACCTGCTGCACCTCCACCTCCTGCCACCTGTCAGTCAGAGTGTGTCTACTCCTGCAGAGCGCGTGAGGAGGAGCGAGGAGGAGGAGGCGGGGGACGATGAGCGGCAGGAGCTCCGTGCAGCGGTCCGCGCGGCAGAGCGTCGTCTCGTGCAGCGCTCCCAACTGCACCGCGCGCACCGCGGACCCGCTGGCGCTGTCTGCGGCTTCCGCCTGGACCGACACCGGCTCGGCCGTGGACGTGTACCGGCTCGCGGAGCTGCAGCTTCCTGCCTCGGCCGCCCCAACGGTGAGTGAGTTCCAGCTTTACTCTGTTTAAACGGGTCTGGAAACTGCTCAGTTTGTCTGTAGTTTGTAACCGACCACCATAGAAAGAAAGAGCAATTTAATATTCACACGCTTATCAGCAAAACAATATCAACCGCAGAACGTAAGATAATACTTAAAGAGCACCAAGAGAAGTGTTTCTCACATTCGGCTCACATTTAATTCATCTAACGGGAAACACTTGAATGAATTTGTCTCTTTGAAGAGTTCGTTGGCTCGTTTTTCCAACAGAGCTCTTTCATGGAAACACACCAGGTACAACAGCAACTGCTGCGATGACATAAATCCAATTAAGGCTTTAAAAACTATAAACAGCGTCGATGTTAATTTAAATAATGCCGAATTGAGCATTCAGACGTAATGAAATCAAAACATTCTGATTTCACTTCGTATCGTTTACAGACAATTTCAAGTGAGCAAATTCATCTTAAATAGACCTTTTACTCGAACGAGTTCAGTGCGACACAGGTTATTTTCTCACATTCTCCAAGTGCAGCTTCTTATCATATTTTACCAGCCGGCTCGAGCTTTACATGAGATCACATAAAGTATTAACATATGCTAGTATTGACTGTCATGACGTCATAGGCTGTAGGCTACTTATTGATCAGAAATCATGAAACTTGATGACGTATTTTACTGATCGCCTTAATAGGTTGTGACCGAGCTCCAGAGAAAACATGAACCATTTAGTGTTTATCTGCTTACAGGAAAAGATGGTGAGTGTTGAACAGAATGTGATATTAATAAATCAGTGAGAGAAGAGTCGTTATAATCTGCATCCATTTAAATCAGCTGACAGCGAAGAACTGAACTAATGTGTCTCCTTGTAATGAAATGAATCCAGTGAAGGGCTTTAACACACTTAAATTAATGTGTGGTGATTTGAATGATGCTGAATTGAGCAGTCGGTCATAATAATCCAAAACAGTCTGATTTAAATGTGTATAAGCTTCATACTCTATTATTTATACAGGCTGTTAATCAAATACATATTCAGTACAGCTTTTTTTCCAGGGGGTTTGGTGCGTCACAGATCCAGCGTCTTTTCTCAGGTTCTTATCAGTTTTGCAACCGGCCGAGCGATACATTAGCTGACGTGTTACTGGCACATGTTGTCATTGACGACCATCAGCTGAGAGGCTGCAGGCTACTTATTGATCACAAATCATGAAACTTGATGACCTAATTCACTGATCGCTTTTGATAACAGTTTGTAGCCAAACTCCTTATAAAACAAGAGCAATTTAGTATTTACATGCTTATGGTAAACAAAATAATCAGTGTAGAACAGAATGTGAACGTTAAAGAGCATTTAAATCAGCTGACAGGAAAACAACACAATAAAAAGCTTCTGTGTCATTTAAATACCGCTGAGCTGAGCAGTCAGTCGGTGTTAGTACTGACTGATCCGGTCAGAGGCCGTCGGCTGCTTATTGATCACATGAGATGAAACTTGAATGACCTGATTCACTTTGGCAACAGAGAAGAAATCAATTGATCAGTTCACATTTAAAACCTTGTTTATTTCAGATTGATAATCTGAGTCAGATTACATTTCTTGATTTCAGCCTGTGATGTGTTTTCAGCTCCGCCTATTGACCCGTCACATGAATAATAACAGGCCAGTAAAAGGCTGCAAGTGGTTAATGAGTCTGATCAAACCCTCTATTGATTTCTACAGTTTGTAGAGTTAAATTAACTAAATCTACTTTTGCAGTTATGAGATGAGGTGAGATGAGGTGAGATGAGATGATAGAGAGACACAGACACAGAGAGAGAGAGAGAGAGAGAGAGAGGTCGACAGAGATGTGCTGACAGCACACTGTGTCTCTTGGATTCATCAGCATGAAATGCATGAATGCAACTTTTCTCCTCGGAGGCTTCGTGTGGTTGTTTGTGTGTCTGGGGCTCATGTAAACACACACACACACACACACACACACACACACACACACACTCGACTTCACCCTCGGCTGCACCAGAACATAATAAATGTGTGTATCAGACCCAGCTGGTGGATGCAGGAGTCAGAAGTGTTCCCGAGTTATCTGTGGGCCTCAGCGACACCTCGCAGCTGCACAGACGTCGCGGCTTGCAGCTGAAAGGTCGACTTGATATTCAGTTACTGTGCAGAGCTGCAGGACGTTCAGGTGATCGGTCGGGACGATAACGCAGCAGCCGGCTGCACATTTCCTGCCCTCCTCAGGCTCACTCAGGCTGCGTGTGTCTGCCGTGTGTTGTTGAACAAACAGGTATTGACGTCCGTGTTCAGAACGTCCATCCATGCGTCTGCAAATGTTGTATTGATTCAAAGCTGCTGCATGTGTGGTTTTATGGAGCCGGTCCAGCTGCCAGCTCTGCTCTGCGGCCAACTTTCCACTCAGTGTTTGTGCCGATCACTTTTCACAATGACGCGCAGGAAACACTGCGAGTTTCAGGCTGGATGTTGGTGCAGGTTGGATGTGTTGAGGGAACCAGTTTGGTCTTCATCATAAATACTCTGAGTGTGTGATTGTCTGTTGGACTGCTGCAGGTCTCAGGAGTGTTTCCTCCCTCAGCTGCTCCATGACGTCCACTGTGATACTGCACATGTCAGGTTATTGTACTGAGGAGGGAAACGCTACATCATCACTGTTCTCACCTCCTCTCACAATGAACTCAACACAAGCAGCTTCTCATTCAACAGTTTATCAGCTGTAGTTAGCTAATTAAGCTAACGCTAGTCAATCAATCAAACTTTATTGGTACAGCACCCTTTAAACAAATCAAAATGAAAGATCTTCACAAGTGATTGAAGAAAACAGACTGACGCACCAACTGCAAGAAAATAAAGTCAAAATAATAAAAGATAAAAACAAGCAATAAAAAATAATGACAGAACATAACATTTGATTTAAAAAGTTTACAAAATATGACATAAGAATAATAAGCACAAGAGTAAAATGTAAATAAAGATATATATAAAATATAGTATAAAGAATATAAATCTATGATAAAAACAAAATAAATGAAGTATAAACATTGAAACCATGAAGATTATAAGACACGAGTCACAGAACACGTTACTCTTCTCACTAGATGACACAGAAACATAACAAGTTACTTTTTAATGGCAGTAATCTTGTAACGTAAAGAGTTACTTTTAAAAGTAACGTTACCCAACACTGCTGAAAACCCAGAAGGTCGTTTAAAGATCTGAATTTCTAGGAAAAACTCAAAATCCTCATCCTGCAGGTGAAAAATATCTGTCTACTGCACGATGACATGATTCTTCTTGAGTTAAAGGAGAGTTCTGGTGTTTTAACCTGGATCAACATTCACATGTGTAAATGATGTGAAACATTTTGGATCAGTCCAGTTGATCTCAGCTGGCTGCAGTGACATGACTGCAATGTGATCCTGTGACCAGCCTTACCTTCAGAGTGAGACTCCCTGAACCAGACCATCTGATTATTAACAAAGACCATCTGATTATTAACAAAGACCATCTGATTATTAACAAAGACCATCTGATTATTAACGAAGACCATCTGATTATTAACAAAGACCATCTGATTATTAACAAAGACCATCTGATTATTAACAAAGACCATCTGATTATTAACAAAGACCATCTGATTATTAACGAAGACCATCTGATTATTAACAAAGACCTCATCAGTTGTAACTTGATGTTGATGTGAACAGCTGGTTACAGTAACTGATGTGTGAGTGAGGCATTAACAGTCAGTCTGAAGGTTTCTCACTGTCAGGTCCTGGTCCGGTTCTGATCGGCTGGTTTGTGTTGTTCAGGGAAATGATCTATAACCAGAGGAAATCTCACTGCTGTGTGTGTGTGTGTGTGTGTGTGTGTGTGTGTGTGTGTGTGTGTGTGTGTGTGAGAGCAGCAGTCAGACAGATGTGTGTTAATGTGACGAGTTAATGTCACAGTCAAACTGAGTCGATGACATTTGATGACATTTCGCTGCTGTCTTTATTTCTTCTTCTCAACACACTGAAAGAGGAAGAGTCACGTGATGAGCGGTCCTCACTGAGCTTCACCTGCTGATGGAGGTTGTAGCTGAAACATCTCAACATAAAGACTGATGTTGGTCTGTGTGTCAGGAACAAATCAGAACAATGAGACTTTTTGTTAAAAAAAATCATGTTTTGTTTCTTTGAGGAAACTTCCTGTGATGTCACAGGAAGTGTATAGTGCTTTTCACACTGCACTTAGTTATAGCACCACAAGAGCTCCTCGAGTGACCTGTGATGTGATGTCACTTCCTGCTCTATATGAAACAAACCCGTCCATCACTGGGACAAACAGACGCCATGTTTCTACTCAAAGACAGAAAGAAGTTCATGTAGAACATTTGAATTTACAAGAAGGAACAAATAAGTCAGAATCAGTCAGAGACAGAGTTTCACACAGTTTATAAAGTGTCTCCAACTCAACAACTCACTAAACTGACACATTTGTTAAGGGAGTCTGGTGACAAAGAAGTCGCCTATACAGGTTACTGTTTAGTGTATCTGTAAAATGTGACATGTTTAGCATCAATAAAATGTTTCTTCTTTCATAAATTGAGTGTAAATGGTGAAATCAGTGTAAACAGTGTGTTCAAACAGCTGCTAAATGTTGGCAGGTCAGACTTTAGCACTTTAGACACAGAAGCAGACAGGCTGGTGCAGCCATGCTGCCACAAACTGACACTTTTTACAAGGAAACACACAACTTACTGTTTTCATTTAATGCTGAATTTACAAGAAGGAGACAAAGATTCAGAGTCTGTCAGAGACAGAGTTTCACTACGTTATAAAGTTTTACGCTACTCAACAACTCTTAAAATCACTACATTTGTTGAGGGAGTCTGGTGTTATTGACGGATGGTAATATCAGGGAACAAGGGACACTGCAGTTGTTTTCTTTTAACCATAATCACGATTGTGATCTTTTGTGTAACAATCATTCGTAACGGCACAAACAGTGGTGCAGCTGATTGGGACGTCCAATCAGAAAACACTCACACATTCAGTGATTTAGTTTGGAGGCTGAATGAGAACATGGAGCTCTGAACAGAAACAGACTATATAAGGGAGAATGAAAGCAGAATGCAGGGATCAAATGTTAGCAGGAAATATGTACAGTTTATATATATCATGTCAGCCCAGACACACACACTGGGTGGATTTCAGGCCATTATGAGACGTATCATATATGTACCAGATAATTCTCTGGAGGTGAAGCTGAAGTCTGAATTCATCAAAGAGTCAAAGACTTAATCTCCCTGTTGTCCGACAGGATTACTGATTAACTGCAGCTGGTTTCCTGTGGAGAACAACTTTATTTATTATTTAATGAGAGAACATGAAGTCAAACACCAAACCAGATTGAGTTGATGTTCTTCCTTCCAGACAATCATTAGTTTAGTTTCAGACAGTCATTAGTTTAGTTTCACACAATCAGCTCCCTGCAGATGAATATGTGTTGTGTGTTTTTGTAACCGTCCATACTGATGCATTCAAGAACACTATGACGTCCCACATTAGAGAGTTGGCCACCAAAAAGCTTTTCTTTGTTGAGTTCTCTCGTCAGAAAGTCAAACTGAGACGACAAAACACAAACAGAGACGCAGCGAACAGGCTGATCATGAATTTGATTGTTGTGTTGATGAAATCTGAGCTGTTCAGAGATGAAAATCAGACCCGGACTAACCCGTGGACATGAACAGAAACATGTTGTTACATGTTCAAAGACGTGGGAACAATCAGAAGTGGATGTTAAATCTCTCCTTACTGGTAATCTGTCAATAATCCCCCTCTGGACTAAACTGAAGAATCCTGGTGTCATAAAAGCTGAAGTGTCCTGATGTGCTGAGTCTCCTCTGAGGACTGAGGTTCACAGACGGGTCAGGATCACGAGGCCGGCTCATAATCCACCCAGTGATCACACTGAAAGACAGTCACCTTGTGTTATTCACGCAGGTTTGATAGCGGGATCATCAGTGTTTATTTGACAGCAGGTTTATTCACCTGAACATCCAGAATACCTTCCTGTACATGAGCTGTAGGATAACAAGCAGCAGCAGGCACTGAACTCAGCACTCACCAGAGACTCGGTTTCTTTCTCTTATCCTGCACGTTATGTCTTTTCTGTTCTCACAACTTCTCTGTACGTTCAAGAAGTAGAGTCCATTAAAAAAGTTTTAAAAAACAAACTGTGGTCCAGAGCTCAGCGGCTCCAGCAGCTGTCCGCCAGTTAATGCTAACACAGTCGCTTGTTATTCCAAAACACCTGCGTCTGTCCCTCCCCTCCCCTCTGTTAGACAGACAGACACATTATTTGTCTGATATCTGAATTAAAATCCTCAAACAATAAACAGGTTTTTTTAAAAACATATTAGCATGATGTCGTCCCGTGTCTCTGTTGTGCAGCAGTTTATACTCTGACAGAAGAGGTTCATTAGAACCGGATGGTGACACACAGCTAATTAACGCACAATAGCTCCCTTCGTTTTGGACCCTGCGACTCTGCGTCCACTCGGATACCAGCTCTGTCTGTCAAACTTCACCAAAGTTTAAATCACAAATGACAAAGTCACACAGATTTACTTCTGCTGACTGCAGCCAATCAATTTAAAGGTGCAATTTGTAAGAATTCATATTGAAAACAAAAGTATGGTGAATGTTGTTGTGTTGAATGTTGTTGTGTTGAATGTTGCTGTTCTGAATGTTGTGTTGAACGTTGTTGTGTTGAATGTTGCTGTGTTGAATGCTGTTGTGTTGAATGTTGCTGTGTTGAATGTTGTGTTGAATGTTGCTGTGTTGAATGTTGCTGTGTTGAATGTTGTTGTGTTGAATGTTGTTGTGTTGAATGTTGCTGTGTTGAATGTTGTGTTGAATGTTGTTGTGTTGAATGTTGCTGTTCTGAATGTTGTTGTGTTGAATGTTGCTGTGTTGAATGTTGTTGTGTTGAATGTTGCTGTGTTGAATGTTGTTGTGTTGAATGTTGCTGTTCTGAATGTTGCTGTGTTGAATGTTGCTGTGTTGAATGTTGTTGTGTTGAATGTTGCTGTGTTGAATGTTGCTGTGTTGAATGTTGTTGTGTTTAATGTTGTTGTGTTGAATGTTGTGTTGAATGCTGTTGTGTTGAATGTTGCTGTTCTGAATGTTGTTGTGTTGAATGTTGCTGTTCTGAATGTTGTTGTGTTGAATGTTGTGTTGAATGTTGTTGTGTTGAATGTTGTTGTGTTGAATGTTGCTGTTCTGAATGTTGTTGTGTTGAATGTTGTTGTGTTGAATGTTGCTGTGTTGAATGTTGTTGTGTTGAATGTTGCTGTTCTGAATGTTGTTGTGTTGAATGTTGTTGTGTTGAATGTTGCTGTTCTGAATGTTGTTGTGTTGAATGTTGTTGTGTTGAATGTTGTTGTGTTGAATGTTGTTGTGTTGAATGTTGCTGTTCTGAATGTTGTTGTGTTGAATGTTGTTGTGTTGAATGTTGTTGTGTTGAATGTTGTTGTGTTGAATGTTGCTGTGTTGAATGTTGTTGTGTTGAATGTTGCTGTGTTGAATGTTGCTGTGTTGAATGTTGCTGTGTTGAATGTTGTGTTGAATGTTGCTGTTCTGAATGTTGTTGTGTTGAATGTTGTTGTGTTGAATGTTGCTGTTCTGAATGTTGTTGTGTTGAATGTTGCTGTTCTGAATGTTGTTGTGTTGAATGTTGTGTTGAATGTTGTTGTGTTGAATGCTGCTGTTCTGAATGTTGTTGTGTTGAATGTTGTGTTGAATGTTGCTGTGTTGAATGTTGTTGTGTTGAATGTTGCTGTGTTGAATGTTGTTGTGTTGAATGTTGTTGTGTTGAATGTTGCTGTGTTGAATGTTGTTGTGTTGAATGTTGTTGTGTTGAATGTTGTTGTGTTTAATGTTGTTGTGTTGAATGTTGTGTTGAATGCTGTTGTGTTGAATGTTGCTGTTCTGAATGTTGTTGTGTTGAATGTTGTGTTGAATGTTGTTGTGTTGAATGTTGTTGTGTTGAATGTTGTTGTGTTGAATGTCAGCTGATTCCTGTTCAGGACGGGAGGTGACGTTTTATTTGACTCTAGTGTTTGAACATGTTCAGTCAACACTGGTTGTAGTCGAGGTTATAAAGTTGACAACAACAACAACCTGCAGCTGCAGACATGTCGTCCACACGTGAAGACATTTTTAATGTCTCTGGTTTGAACCACAGAACAACCAGGGGACGAGGTTGACGTGGTGAAGACCTATGAATAGAGCAGTTATCTGTGTTGGAGCACTAACATGAGCACAGAGCTGTTCTCTCGTGTAGATGAAGTAAATGAATTGTGTTTATGTGGATGAGTCAGGTCAGAACGAGCTGCATGAGGCTGAACTCATGTGTAAATAAATCTCTGACAAACAGCTGATGAAATCCACACAGGGGAAATCCACACTGTTTCATTTCACATACAAAATAAATCATGTTTTTATGAAGAGAGACGGACTGTGTTTATTCAGCCGAGTCAGCCAAAAGATTTTTATTATATAAAACCACATTTTCATCATATTTCTGTCTGTATGGATTTTTAACGGTCTCTGCATGTGTGCTGGACGTGAACGACTGCACACATTTCACATTTCACATCTTCTCTCAGCGTTGATTCTTAAATCCTGTTTGTTTCAGCAGCTTTCTTGTCTGAACCTCTACGTCAGCCCACTGAGACTTTGTCTCCGGGTTTATTCTCTCAGACATAACGAGCTGCTCTGATTAATCTCTGATGATGATCAATCAATCAGCTGCATTACATTACATTTAGGGCACTTAGCAGACGCTTTTTGTCCAAAGCGACTTACAGTAATTCATACATACATTCATACACTGATGGCGGTGGCTGCCATGCAAGGTGCTGACCAGCACATCAGGAGCAGTTCTGGGGTTCAGTATCTTGCCCAAGGACACTTCGACATGCAGACCAGGGGAATCGAACCAGCGACCTTCCGATTACAAGACGCTAGCTCTATCCCTGACCCACAGCTGTCATCTTATCATCAGTGTGTTCAGATTCATGGCTGTCTGTGTGAAGCAGCTCTGCAGTGTAATGCTTCTAATATTAGACGTGATGAACCTGCAGTTGTTCCTCCTGACGGACGCTCTGTATTTCAGGCCACACTCGGAAACCCTTCACATCGTTCATGTCACTTCTAACCAGACTTGTTTTGACGTTTGTGGCCCCCAGAGGATGAACCAATCCCAGCGTCCGCACTCTGAGACTCTCAAACTGTCAGACTCTGAGGCTCTGAGGCTCAGCCCGATGGTTTAGGGTTCTGATGACCCCCAGCTTGCAGAACCCTTGGTTTAGGGCATCAGAACCCTAAACCATCAGGTTGAGACCGTGCCCACTACGACAGAGGGGAAGGAGAAGGAACAGAAGCACATCAGGGGAGCACTTAAAACCTGTGGCTATCCAAACTGGACCTTTGTCAAAACCTCTAAAAGATCCAGAGCAGACAGAGAGGAGGAGACGAGAAAACGTAACAACATCATCATTCATATGTCGCTGGAACATCTGAGAAACTCAGGAGGATCTTCAATAAACATCATATCCTGGATGTATTTTATTTATTAAGTTATTACTATTATTTTTATCATTATTGTTTTGTTTTGGTTTTTTTTTCTCCATTGTCCATTGTCCGGTTACTGTGAGTTTATTTTAATTTTACGTTTCCACCTTGTGGATATTGACTTTTTTTTCCTGATTTGGTTTTGTTTTGTCCTGTCAGTTTGTAACCATAACCTCGTCCTTGTTCTTGGAAAAATTCAAAAATAAAATACTCAAAAAAAAACAAAAAAAAAACATCATATCCTGGTTCGTTTTAAACCGACCAACATGCTGAGGCAGAAACTTGTCCATCCTGAGGACAAAACACCCAGGAGGCATAAACAGAGTGACGTAGTTGATGCTGTTCAATGCAGCCAGCACTGCACAGATTTGTACACTGGGGAGACAAAACAACCTCTCCATGAACGAATGGCACAACACAGGAGGACCAACTCCTCAGGTCAAGACTCTGCTGTCCACTTACATCTGAAGGAGACAGATCATTCCTTTGAGGGCAACAATGTAAACATGTTGTCCAGAGAAAACCGATGGTTTAAGTAAAAGAATCCATCTATGTCAAACTGGAACGACCGTCTTTGAACAGAGGAGGAGGCCTAAGACATCACTGATCACCCACCTACAATGCTGTACTGAGTTCTCCCCAGACAGCTTAACAACCATTCACACCTGGGCTCACCTGGCCTTAGCAACCCACATGAAGGCCGGTTGAGTCAACGACCCACAAGTGTCCCTAACGACTCTGGACCTCAGATCTCACACGTGTCCTTAATGACTCTGTAAGGACACTCCCACACTTTCTAAGAACACTCCCATACTATGTAAGGACACTCCCACTCAGACTCCTCTCAGGATTAATTATGATAACTTGTGATCTCATGACTTTTTGTTTGGCTCCATTATCACATCACCAAATTCCAGCAAAACAAATGAAATTCACATGAGCCTCAGGTGGAGCCGACCGATATATTGATCGGCTGATAGTAGGAGCTGATATTGGCCTATCACAGATGTGTCATATCTATAAGATATGAGCTCATATGAAAACCTTTCTTTAGAGATTATAATGTGGAACATGTTGCTCAGGGTCATTTAGAGTTAGTAATGTTCTCTAACACATCTTTGATAAGAAACATCAGGTTGAGGGAATATCAGTCAATATATGGATCAGAACTTTTTACTCTGACATTGACTCCAGAAGCGCAGGTCTTCTTTATAAACACTGAACATGTGTGTTCATCGATCGTTGTATCATTTATGTTCATTTATTTCTCTGAGTACATTCTGACCCTCTGCTGCTGCTCAACATCAACACAGGTACAACTTAACTTAAGTCTACTTTTTTACATGCACGACTAAGATGGTGAACATTTTTATATTGAAACATGTTAAAACATATTCAAACGTATTAAAACATGTTAAATCAACAGAAGACCTTGACTGTGTTCAGACCTCCTCTCACTAGCTCCATCCACGCTGCACTTTGAGTACAGAGATCCTGCGCCAATTCTCCACATCCTCTGTGTGAAGTTTCGCTGCAGCACTGATCCAGAGACGTTAACAGTCTGACGGTGTTCAGTCTGATGGTGTTCAGTCTGACGGTGTTCAGTCTGACGGTGTTCAGTCTGATGGTGTTCACAGTCTGACGGTGTTCAGTCTGACGGTGTTCAGTCTGATGGTGTTCAGTCTGATGGTGTTCACAGTCTGACGGTGTTCAGTCTGATGGTGTTCAGTCTGATGGTGTTCACAGTCTGACGGTGTTCAGTCTGACGGTGTTCAGTCTGATGGTGTTCAGTCTGACGGTGTTCAGTCTGATGGTGTTCAGTCTGATGGTGTTCAGTCTGATGGTGTTCACAGTCTGATGGTGTTCACAGTCTGACGGTGTTCAGTCTGATGGTGTTCAGTCTGATGGTGTTCACAGTCTGACGGTGTTCAGTCTGACGGTGTTCAGTCTGATGGTGTTCAGTCTGACGGTGTTCAGTCTGATGGTGTTCAGTCTGATGGTGTTCAGTCTGATGGTGTTCACAGTCTGATGGTGTTCAGTCTGATGGTGTTCAGTCTGACGGTGTTCAGTCTGATGGTGTTCAGTCTGATGGTGTTCACAGTCTGACGGTGTTCAGTCTGATGGTGTTCAGTCTGATGGTGTTCACAGTCTGATGGTGTTCAGTCTGATGGTGTTCAGTCTGATGGTGTTCTCAGTCTGATGGTGTTCAGTCTGATGGTGTTCACAGTCTGATGGTGTTCACAGTCTGATGGTGTTCAGTCTGATGGTGTTCACAGTCTGACAGTGTTCAGTCTGATGGTTTTCAGTCTGATGGTGTTCAGTCTGATGGTGTTCTCAGTCTGATGGTGTTCAGTCTGATGGTGTTCAGTCTGATGGTCTTCAGTCTGATGGTGTTCACAGTCTGACAGTGTTCAGTCTGATGGTTTTCAGTCTGATGGTGTTCACAGTCTGATGGTGTTCAGTCTGATGGTGTTCAGTCTGATGGTGTTCACAGTCTGATGGTGTTCAGTCTGATGGTGTTCAGTCTGATGGTGTTCACAGTCTGATGGTGTTCAGTCTGATGGTGTTCACAGTCTGATGGTGTTCAGTCTGATGGTGTTCTCAGTCTGATGGTGTTCAGTCTGATGGTGTTCAGTCTGATGGTGTTCACAGTCTGACAGTGTTCAGTCTGACGGTTTTCAGTCTGATGGTTTTCAGTCTGATGGTGTTCAGTCTGATGGTGTTCAGTCTGATGGTCTTCAGTCTGATGGTGTTCAGTCTGATGGTGTTCACAGTCTGATGGTGTTCAGTCTGATGGTGTTCAGTCTGATGGTGTTCACAGTCTGATGGTGTTCAGTCTGATGGTGTTCAGTCTGATGGTGTTCACAGTCTGATGGTGTTCTCAGTCTGATGGTGTTCAGTCTGACGGTGTTCAGTCTGACGGTGTTCAGTCTGATGGTGTTCACAGTCTGATGGTGTTCAGTCTGATGGTGTTCACACATGGAGAAGTGTCTGTCCTCTTGTCTGTCGTCCCATCTGTCCTCCTGCCTGTCATCCTGTCTGTCCTCCTGCCTGTCATCCTGTCTGTCCTCCTGTCTGTTCTCCTGTCTGTCCTCCTGCCTGTCATCCTGTCTGTCCTCCTGTCTGTTCTCCATCTGTCCTCCTGCCTGTCATCCTGTCTGTCCTCCTGTCTGTTCTCCTGTCTGTCGTCCCATCTGTCCTCCTGCCTGTCATCCTGTCTGTCCTCCTGTCTGTTCTCCTGTCTGTCGTCCCATCTGTCCTCCTGCCTGTCATCCTGTCTGTCCTCCTGTCTGTTCTCCTGTCTGTCGTCCCATCTGTCCTCCTGCCTGTCATCCTGTCTGTCCTCCTGTCTGTTCTCCTGTCTGTCGTCCCATCTGTCCTCCTGTCTGTCCTCCTGTCTGTTCTCCTGTCTGTCGTCCCATCTGTCCTCCTGCCTGTCATCCTGCCTGTCATCCTGTCTGTTCTCCTGTCTGTCGTCCCATCTGTCGTCCCATCTGTCGTCCTGTCTGTCCTCCTGTCTGTCTTCCTGTCTGTCCTCCTGTCTGTCCTCCTGTCTGTCCTCCTGTCTGTCGTCCCATCTGTCCTCCTGCCTGTCCTCCTGCCTGTCATCCTGTCTGTCCTCCTGTCTGTTCTCCTGTCTGTCGTCCCATCTGTCGTCCTGTCTGTCTGTCGTCCTCCTGTCTGTCTTCCTGTCTGTCCTCCTGTCTGTCCTCCTGTCAGTCGTCCCATCTGTCTGTCCTACTGACTCTTTGTCACATTTCTGCCCGAAAAACAGCGTCTGTCCCCGGCAAAAACCTTTATTCACATGTGTTTGTCTCCTTCAGTATTGTGTTGTTGTAGTTACTGTTGTCACGGTGACGGTCAGCCCTCCTGACTCGGTGAAAACAGCCTCCCTTTCCTACATTACATAGTGTTTCTTTAATCGTCTCACCTCTTCTCTGTTTCCTCCGCTTTCTTCTTCAGCATTTACTTTTTTATAGTCGACCATAAAACACACAAGTGTGTGTGATAGTAGTTGGAGGGGAAGTGAGGGCAGATGTCGTCTTCCTGATCATTACAGATGCCGTTGTTCTCTCAGACGGATTTAAAAAATAAAATAGCTAATATGGGTCACCAGATATACTTTGTTGGCTGTTAAAAGTGCAATATGTAAGAATTTTAGTTGAAAACATTAGAAAATGATCATCAGACAGTTTTGAAATGATGATGTCTGTGTTGCAGAGATATCTACTGAAGTTAGCATGCTAACCTGTTAGCAAAGCAGAACTCCTGTGCTAGCAGCATAAACACAAATACTCCTGCTGCTTCAAGCTTCCAGTGTGGACCACTAGATGAATGGCTAACTGCGCTAACTAGCTAACAGCAGCCACAGTTAGCAGCAGTTAGTGGTTAGCCTGGCGATGTGCTGCCCTCTGTTTGTGTACGAATCCGACAGGTGGCCAATTCTTACATATCACACCTTTAATGTTGAGGCCCGTACAGGTAAAGTCTATGTGTGGGAAACACTGAAGTGTGTTTGTTCCACGTCGCCTCAACAACACGCTATTTACACCAGACAGACGAGCTTCAACCAGTTCATAATCCAACCGACTGACCCAACCTTTGTCAGGTGTGACATCACCCTCAGGTCCACAGGTGGTGCGCTGCTTATGTCCTGTTCTGATGGACTTGGTGTCACTGTGCAACAGAAAAGTGTGGTCAGTGACGAGGTGGAGCAGGAAACACTGCAGCTCATCACTGTTCAGCTCTTCTGTCTGGAGGCTGCAGGATGAAGCCTCGTTTTGATGCGCTGCTCCTGTTTGTCCTGTTAAAGTTACTACAGACATAACACTTCCTGTGTCCATTTCAAATTAAAAGCACTCTGATGTTTCATTGGACTGAACCCTTCATTTCCTCATTTCTTAACAAGGCTTTTATTGTGAAACATTAACAGGAACATGTTGTAAAGACTCAATGACACTGAGTCTTATTTTATTTCTCATTTTGATGTTAAACTTGTTGTTGAGACGACTGAAGACACCGGGTCACAGTTGTCCTGATGGACTGTAGAGCTGCCTCGCTCTCATTCATTGGTTCTCATTATGTTCCTCCTGGAGGCGGCTGGGTCTCGTGCAACATCTAGTGGTGAAACTCGGTATAACCGCTCGGTCTTAAGCCTCAAACCAAACCAGTTTAACATTTTAAATCAGCCCGACCCTGCAGGGGACGTTACTGAAGACGCTACAACATGTTTAAACTGGAAACATGGAGAAGATTTAAACGTCACTGTTGGACCAATAATCAGGTTTGTTTATCCTGTAATAACTCTGAGACCAACCTGAGCCTGACTGATCTGAACTGATCAGACTGTCCTCACTTCACAGGTCAATAACACACACACACACACACACACGATTTCAGCCACATCAAGCCTATGATTTGAATTTTCTCCCAGTTGGACTTCGGCTGATCCTGTTATAATACAAAGTGTGTGTGTGTTCATTTGGAACATGCTGTCCTCGTTTGTGTGTTTGTTTGTGTGTGTGTCTGGATGATTCAGGTGTGTGTGTGTGTGTGTGTGTGGTACATACATGGCAGATTGCCGGTGAGTGTGTGTTGTGTGTTTGTGAGGAAGGTTTGACTGTCGGACCTGGAGTTCTGGAGTTTAACGCTGGTACACTGACCCGTCTGTTC
This sequence comes from Pagrus major, assembly GCF_040436345.1. Classification (NCBI taxonomy): domain Eukaryota; kingdom Metazoa; phylum Chordata; class Actinopteri; order Spariformes; family Sparidae; genus Pagrus; species Pagrus major. The sequence goes on from NC_133229.1 coordinate 31,794,937, forward strand.
TGAACCAGCTGGAGGCTTCAGAGCTGCTGAGTTCTGCTCCGTCTGTCAGGAGGTTTATTTATTCTGTTTTTATAGTTTTCATGTTCCCCGATGCGTTCGCTTAAATCTGAGCAGAAAAAACAAAATCTGTTGCTGATCACCACAAACAGTCAGTGTTGTTCATGAATACTTCACACTGCAGCTTCACGTTCCTTCAGGTTTAACTTCCATTTCATGTTGTGACATCACGGTGCTGGTCGGGCTGAGGCACAAAAACCTGAAGAAAATATCTGCTTCTGTTGCCACAAACAAGGCTGGACATGTCCTGATGTCTCAGGTCCAAGTCCTGATGTCTTGTCAACTGTATCGAGTTCTGTCACCACAAATATGGCTGTAAAATGTCCTGATGTCTTTTTGAAAATATCTAGTTTTGTCTCCACCACCACGTGTATTGAATGTCCCGACGTCTTGTCACAAATATCTGGTTCTGTTACTACAAACGTGACTGTTAAATGTTCTGACGTCACAGGAAAAGTATTTGCTTTTGTTGTAAAATGTCCTGATTCTTGTACAGAAGTGAGCATGTCCGTGATTTGTGCGACCCAGTGGTCGGTGTGACACTGTTGTCGGTGTCGGTGTCATCCCCGGTGGTCGGTGTCGGTGTGACCCGATAAGTCGGTGTCGGTGTGACCCGATAGGTCGGTGTCGGTGCGACCCGGTGGTCGGTGTTGGTGTGACCCGGTGGTCGGTGTGACCCGATGGTCGGTGTTGGTGTGACCCGGTGGTCGGTGTCGGTGTGACCCGATAGGTCGGTGTCGGTGCGACCCGGTGGTCGGTGTGACACGGTTGTCGGTGTCGGTGTGACCCGATGGTCGGTGTTAGTGTGACCCGGTGGTTGGTGTCGGTGTGACCCGATGGTCGGTGTTAGTGTGACCCGGTGGTTGGTGCCGGTGTGACCCGGTCAGGTGTTCAGTGCCCACATCCTTCCTCTCCTACGACAGGTTTCTGGGGGCTTCGCTCGTGACCTCCTGCACTCTTTGCTGGTTGCCAGGCAACTAGCACCTTGAATTGGCGTGTTTCCTGTAAAGTGAAGCTTCAGACAGAAGACGGACGGATTTAAAGGCTTTGAGGATTTACTGTGAAGAAGCTGCACGAGGGAAATAATGTGAGGAATGAAGCAGAGTCAGAAAACACGTGCTGCGATAGACAGATGATGGAAAGTTTAAAGATCAGACGCTCTGAACGTTTTTATATTTACTGTATACTGTCAACACATATTTCACATGCTGCTCAGTGACATTGTTCCTACAGGAGGAGACAGAGGACAGATGTGTCTCCTCACGTCTGACATCCTGAATGATTCCTCCATGTTTCAGATCCCCGTGAGACGAGAAGTGACTCAGTGTTGCTGCTCAGTCAGCTGTCAGCTTATAAATCTACGTGACTTATATGAGAAGGTGATCAGGAGGAAACCGCTGATTCAGCCGGTCAAACGTCACTTCAACTAAAACACTCAAAAATGAAAGTAATAACATAACCAGGTAAAAAACAAAGAAGTAGTGAGAAATGCAGTGACACAAACTGTGAGAGTCAAACTGTCACATTTTACTAAAACACTAAACAGTAACCAGTGTAGACTACCTCTCTGTCACCAGACTCCATTAACAAATGTCTCAATGTCTCAATTTAGTGAGATGCTGAGTTAGGAGAAACCTCCTCCTCCTCCTCCTCATCCTCCTCCTCCTCTTCTTCCTCCTCCTCTTCTTCCTCCTCCTCCTCATCCTCCTCCTCCTCCTTTTCCTCCTCCTCCTCCTCTTCTTCCTCCTCCTCCTCCTCCTCCTCTTCTTCCTCCTCCTCCTCCTCCTCCTCCTCTCACTGAGGGCTGATGGGAACTAGAATTGACACATCATGCTGTCTTGTTCTTCTTCCTCCTCCTCCTTTTCCTCCTCCTCCTCCTCCTCTTCCTCCTCCTCCTCCTCCTCCTCCTCCTCTTCTTCCTCCTCCTCCTCCTCCTCCTCCTCCTCTTCTTCCTCTTCTTCCTCCTCCTCCTCCTCCTCCTCCTCCTCCTTTTCCTCCTCCTCCTCCTCCTCTTCCTCCTCCTCCTCCTCCTCCTCCTTTTCCTCCTCCTCCTCCTCCTCCTCCTCTCACTGAGGGCTGATGGGAACTAGAATTGACACATCATGCTGTCTTGTTCTTCTTCCTCCTCTTCCTCCTCCTCCTTTTCCTCCTCCTCCTCCTCCTCCTCCTCCTCTTCTTCCTCCTCCTCCTCCTCCTTTTCCTCCTCCTCCTCCTCCTCCTCCTCCTCTCACTGAGGGCTGATGGGAACTAGAATTGACACATCATGCTGTCTTGTTCTTATTCCTCCCATCATGCTCCTGTCACCTCGTCGTTTCATCACCATGCTGATGGTGGCTGACCCGACGTCGCAGCAGAGCTGCTGAACCACTGGGAGACAGACAGTCAGAACCCGACCGGCAGTATAACGTCTCAGGGCTGCAGGTCTCTGCGAGGTCTCGGGGTCTGTGGGGTCACTGCAACACTGATTGAGGTCACGGGTGGATGAGCAGCGTCCGTGTTCTGTGAGGTTAAATTACTGTTTTTATCAAAGGAGTCTGGTGGAATTGATGAGAAAGAAGATGATAGAAGAGCTTCAGTTCCTCCTCACTACATCCCACATGTACAGCAACAGGCGAAGTAATGCTTCGTGTCCACAGGGGCGTCATCTAACGCTAATGCCAGGGCCCGCTAGCAACACAGGCTACACCCTCCGACAAACAGGCATCAACTCTCTCCTGTCCAGACTTCTGGCCTCGAGCCACAAGTTTGACAACCAGCCTCAGTTTGAGGAGATTTCACGACTTTGAGACGAAGCAGGAGGCCGAACGCTACGAGCTGCACTGTGATGAGAAAACCAAGATACAGAGCGATAAAACACACGAGCTGTGAGACTTTAATTACATCCAGACTGATTCTCACACACACACACACACACACAGCTGTAATTACAGTGTGCAGTAAACTGGGTCAGCTGCATATAGAAAAGGTGAACGATGTCATCGTGTTGCATAATTAAAGTCGGACCGGTTCCTGTCTGATCCACTTCACATCCACATCAGGACGACACCTCCCGTAAATAATGCTGCGTTCAGGGCCCGCTGGAATGAGTGGGAAAAATTTAAAAATGTCCTGCAGCGTTTACACATTCTTCACGGTCGTTAATCAGAGTTTGAACTTTATAACAGGAGATATATTGAATGTATTTCTCATCTTGACATGTTAAATAATTAGATTAATTCTTTAATTTTTTTGAAATTCTCTTTTTATTTAGAAAGGCAAACTTCCATCACATACATCAGTTACATCCATAGTCATTCAAGGACATAGGAAAGGATGGATGTAGAAAGTTTAAGTGATTTGTCCATACTGCCCTTCTGGGGTTTTCTTTTACGGACCACTCATTTTTCAGTTGGGAACAAAACAGAACCGGGGAGCGCTCCACAGGTTCACCCAAAGCACAAGTACATTCAAATGAAATCAGATCTAATTGGTTTTATATACTCCATTTTCAACTTTGAGGGAAAAAAATATCTTCTCTATAACATAAATCTCATAGACAACTTCAGTCCAATCATCAATGGTGGGAGGTTCTACTTTAAACCATTTCCTCGTGACAGATTTTTTACTGGCTGCAGTTTTTTATCTTTGATGTTCCATGTTTCACACAATATATTGCCCAAATACATAGTTTCACATTTAAATGGAATGTTCACATTAAATACATTTTTAATATGTTTGTGGCTCTCTTCCCAGTAAGGTCTTATTGCCTGGCAGTCCCAAAAGATATGGAAGTGGTTGGCTCCATTAGACCCACAAAGTCTCCAACAAGCGTCCCCGCTGCCTTGATATCGTTTCTGAATTGGTGTGATAAAAAATCTTGCAATGTTTTTCCAGCAGAACTCCCGCCATGTGTTTGACCCGGTTGAGAGCCATTGTAGCTGGCATATTTTATCCCAGCTCTCTTGTGTGATCATTACCCTTGCTTCCTTTTCCCATTTTTTCTTTATGTGTTCTGTATTCTCTTGTTTAGATAATTGTATGGCATTGTATAATTTGGAGATAATTTTGTTGCACGGTCCGGGCTTAGTTAATGATAAAAATACCTCCATGAACCCTGACTCACCTTTTCCTAACACCTTTTTAAGATTTTTGTTAAAATAATGTCTCACTTGCGGGTACCTATGAAAATCGTCTCCTCCCAGACCATGGTCCTTCTGTAGGGCTTCAAAACTCTGAAACGCCCCTTTGTGGACAAATGAATAATAGGTAGTTAAACCCTTTGTGATCCAAATCTTAAATCTGCCGTCGATCCTATTTGGTGTAAAGTCTGAATCATAGGCACACCGCCTCATAATTTTAGATGCGTCTTGTAATCTGCAAATTTTGACTATTTCCTGCCAGGATTTCAGAAGACTGCTTGTTATAGAGTCTTCTGGGATCTCCTGTTCTCTTTGTAGTTTGTTGTCACTTAGTGGGGCTGTTATTGGGATTCCCTTGATCATCGTGCCTTCTAATTCTTTCCATGCTGCAGTGGATGATGGTGAACACAAGCAGACTAAAGGTCTCAGTTGGACTGCATGGTAGTATTCCTGTAAGCAGGGAAGGCCCATTCCACCCTTTTCTTTTCTTAATTGCAGCGTCTTAAATTTAATTCTGGCCCTTTTCCCTTGCCACAAATACCTCGCTATTAATCTGTCCCATTCTAAGAACTGCTTAGATGGTATTTTAACTGGCAAACATTGAAATAGATACAGCATCCGTGGAAGAATATTCATCCTGATTGACTCTATCCAGGAGCTCAAACTTAAAAAGGGAATGATAGTCCATCTATGCATATCAGACTTTATCTTTGAATTTAACGGGCCATAATTAATGTCAAACAGTCTCGAGAAGTCCCTTGGTAATGAGACACCCAAATATTTAATGGACTCAGCATCCCAATTCCAATTGTACATACTCTTAATTGAAGATGGAGGGTTGTAGTTAAATGTTAATACTTGAGTTTTGTTAATATTAATTTTATAACCAGAAATTAAACCAAATTCCTCTAGCAATTTCATCAGTTTTGGGAGTGTCTGTGTAGGCTGTGTTACAATAAATTGTCAGCAAATAGGGCCAGTTTCTGCTCTCCAGATGTCATTGTTACCCCCTTTATATCTGACCTCTGCCTAATCAATTGACTCATGGGTTCTATAAACAAGGCGAAGAGGAGCCGCGACGCACAACACCCTTGTCTTGTTCCTCTTTCCAGAATGAATGAATTGGTTAAATCTCCATTGATTTTAATTTTAGCCGTTGGTTTGTTGTATAGTGCTGCAAACGTGTCGATTATAGTTGTATGGAAGCCAAATTTTGAAAGTACTTTATATAAAAATGACCACCTCACTGAATCGAATGCTTTCTCTGCATCCAAACTTAAAATCAGCGCCTCCAGTCTTTGTTGAGTGACTTGTCTCACAACGTGCAGTGTTTTCCTGATACTATCTTGGGTCTGTCTTTGTCCGACAAAGCCAGTCTGGTCTTTATGTATTAATATTGGTAATATCAGTTCTATTGGTTTAGATAGTATGGGGGCGGGGGGGTTTGTTTTCCAATACCCAGTTGAACGTCTTTAATAATGTTGGAATTAGTTGATCTTGCATTGTTTTGTACCATTCTGTGGGAAAACCATCTGTCCCTGGAGACTTCCCCCCTTTCATTCTCCTGATTGCTGATTGAATTTCTTCTTTTGTTATTTTAGATATTAACTTTCCGTTTTGTTCATCAGTGATCTTTGGAAGATTTATCTGGGCCAGAAAGGCATCGATCTGGTTGTCATTATTTGTCTGTGGTTGGGAATATAATATTTTATAGTATTTTTGGAAGCACTGTTGAATTTTCTCCGGACTAGTTTCTATTTCATTTGTTGCGGAGTTTCTTATTTTATGTATATTTCTATCCGCTTGTTGTTTTCTTAATCTATATGATAGAAGTTTCAGTGATTTTCCACCCATCTCATAGTATTGTTGCTTTGTAAAAAGGAGCTTTTTTTGGATTTCCTGAGTTTTATTTCATCTATTTCTTTTTTTAATTTTATAATCTTACTTTTGTTGTCCTCTTTGAGAGACTTTGCATGTTCTTTCTGTAGTCTCTTCAAGTCTTCTTCCAATTTTTTAAGTTTTTGTTCTTTAATTTTCTTATCATATGAGGAGATGGCTATTATTTTGCCCCTAATCACCGCTTTTAATGCATCCCAGAGAATGGGTGGGGTCACTTATTCATTATCGTTATTTTCCAAATACAATTTCATTTCATTTTTCAATTTATCTTTAATAACTGGGTTATTCAGGATGTTTGAATTCAGTCTCCAGAGAGTGGACTTCTTATTATTATTCAGATGGACTGATGTATAGATGGGACCATGATCTGAAATAGTACTTCCCTGTCATTATGTTCTGATATATGTTCGTAATCTACAGCACTGGATATCAGAGTCGCCACTCCTCTCCGCCTCCCCGACCCATGAGAAGAAAAGTAAACATGTTTAAATCCTGATTTATTCAATTTAGCATGTTCAGAGTCGTTGAGGTGTGACTCCTGTAAGAAAGCAACTTGGATTTTATCTTTCTTTAATTTTGATAGGATTTTTCCCCGCTTAACTGGATTGAGTACTCCATTTATATTAAATGATGCTATTTTTAAAGACCTGTTTTGCATCTATGTGATTCCCCCCTCCATCTCACTCAAAAACCTGGTGCGCTTCCCCCTCCCCGCGAGAACCGGCAGGGAATGAACAACTAACATATTAATAAACATCAAACTGAACACAATTTGTCCGTATGACTCCCTGTGTAGGGGTCTGTTAGTCTGACCCTGTTGAGCCACCCAAGGTGGCTCGAAGGGAAAAGTCTCCCTCCTCAGTCCGGCGGGAGAGGCCCTTACCTGCAACAGTCGCATGGCGAAAAAAAAAAAAAAAAAAATCGAAAGTGAAAAATTAGGCCCGAACGAACCAGTCTTTTCAATAGTGGATCTCCACCACTAATTACAGTCATAGTACAGTTCAAGAGATTTCACAATTAACTCCGTTGTCCTCAAGGTGTTGCTTAGGTCCTTTAGGTCCCGGAGGGGGCCGGTGATGGTCTCCTGTAGGCTCGGAGCTTCTCCTTATAGCCTGAATCCCGTCCGGCTGTGCCCTTCGTTGCTCGTCTATCCACTCTCCTCCAGGACAGCCGCTGCACCTGCTCCATGAGCGTCTCCAGAGGTCTGGTGGTTGTCATGGTGTAGCCTCTTCTCAGCAGGTCCTCTGATGCCTCCTCTATAGTGTCATAGGTTTTGGATCCGTCGTCGTGTCTCACGCGCAGCCTGGCAGGGAAGAGGGTCTGGAACTGGACTTTGTTTTCCTTGAGCACTTTGCGGACCTCTGTATATTCTCTTCGTTTTTTTGAGTATTAGAGGTGGATAGTCGTGATCCAGATTTATGTGCTTTTCTTGCCAGGTAAACCCCCTCCTCTGCCATGCCTTGCGGAGTAGTGTCTCTTTTGTTTTAAAACTTAAAAACTTAATTATAATGGAGCTTGGCGGCGCATCCACCGGCGGCTGCGGCCCCACTGAGCAATGGGCTCTCTCAATCTGCAGGTCAGGCATGTCATCAGTTAGCTCGAGACCCTCGCGGAGTAAATTCTCCACAAATGAGGCCATCGTTGTTGATTCCTTCTCGGATCCCTCCAGCACCCCATAGATCCTTATGTTCTCGTGTCTGGAGCGGTTTTCCAGATCCAGCAACTTGTCCTCTAGCTTGGTGTGCAGCTTTAGCATAGCCGTGATAACTTCTTCTGTGTTTTGGATTCTCTCTTCTGCTTTCTCAATTCATCCTTCAGCCTCTTCCAGTCTGGTATTCATCTTTACAATTTCTTCTTTTATCGTCTCTAATTGTTCCTTTTTTTCTTGGCGAAACCCTCTTAGTTCTCGCAGAATCACTTCCATGTTGGCCATTTCTCCGCACTGCACCGCGTTGTTTGCTAGCTTAAACCTGTTAGCTGCTAATTATTGCTGCGCCCCGCCTTTCTCACCCACCTGTCTTCGGACAACGTTTACTGCTCAAAGTGGTGATGTGGCTCTTATCCCCTTTCTCTACGCTTTTTGCAGAATGATTTACTTGGTTTGTTTGGGGGAATTTCTCCAATTGCTCTGGTTCAACCGGGAGCTCTCTCGCTATGCGGCCATCTTGACGGTGTTCCGACCAAAGGTCTAGATTCAGTCTTTTCATCTCTGGATGTTGTGGTCTTAAATCTCACTGCAGCTTTTCTAAAAAATTGCAATGCATGTTGATGTTTTGTGAGAGCAACAGAAACTTGAACGATATGATAAATAAACTGGTGACAAGAGTCCAAACAAACGTACATACAGAGAAAATCTAAACCAAGACAACGAGATGAGTGATGATGAAACTGTGCGGAGGAGACTCTTCTCTGCAGGTTTGTGACCCTCCATCTGTTGTTTTAATATAAAACTATAAAATTATAAAAACATTGATCGAAAATCAAAAAGAATAAAATAATGACAGTAAAGACACGTAGACGTGGAGCTGAAACATGACAGTCAAACCAGAGACACAGTGATTTTATTTATGTTTTTATTTTAATGATCATTTTCATTCTTGCTATCAGTTTTTAAAAAGCAGAGGGTTAGGGTAGGGTGTCCATAAAAATCATAATAACACAACCTTCAACACAACTAATGAACAGAAACATCAACACGATAAAGAAACAACCAGCTCAGATTCTTCTTCTGTTTTTATATTTATAGTTTTATATTTCCCAAAATAATGATTCATATTAAATGATCCAGTGATCCCAAACACACACACACACACACACACACACACAGTGTATAAGCATTCATTAAACATCAGTGTGACTGTTGGATGAGAGAGAAAAATGACCTCTCAGTAAAGTCACACAGATAATTTACACATGAAGCTGAACAGCTTCGTCTCGTCACGAGTCTGTAATTAAGTCTCCTTAACGTCCAGCTGGACATTCAGCTGAACGTCAGCGTCCTGCAGACATCACGTGAAGAATTACAGCCATTTCTCAAAGTCCAGTTTTAAAGAAATACATGACAGATAGATGATGATGATGAATCTGTTCCAGCAGTGTTTCACAGACGTGTTGTTCAGCTGTCAGAGTCTTCAGGACTCACATGATGGACTGAAGTGAAGCAGCTGTCAGTCTTCAGGACTCACATGATGGACTGAAGTGAAGCAGCTGTCAGAGTCTTCAGGACTCACATGATGGACTGAAGTGAAGCAGCTGTCAGTCTTCAGGACTCACATGATGGACTGAAGTGAAGCAGCTGTCAGTCTTCAGGACTCACATGATGGACTGAAGTGAAGCAGCTGTCAGTCTTCAGGACTCACATGATGGACTGAAGTGAAGCAGCTGACATTCAACTTATCCGTCAGCATCGTCCTCACTCCAGAGTTTCCTTCAGAGCTCAGACGACCTTGAACATGACCGTCGCTGCGTCACTGCCTCTCTGCCTCTCTGACATACACGTGACAAGAAAACATGAGAACATGTGGACGGGTCGGTCCAGCTCCTGAGAAGTGATGATGCACTCAGATGCACCTCATTTCCCGTGCTGGGGGTCATTCTTCTGACTTTAATGTGTTCATGTGCAGCGTGTTGAATCTGGAGGCAACATGGACGCCAACAGAAGTTGTTCTGTGTTTTATCGCTGAGTGTTTAAACAAGGCGTTGACAGCTGTTTCCTGTCCTTCAGGGACAAAGACAAGCGAAGGAAGTGACACAATGACGACACAACAACACGTGAAGTTTCTTACTTTCAACACAAAGTTCATTTTCTTCACATGACATCAACTCAGCAGCTCGTGTACCAAAATTATCTCTGACTGTCTGAGTTGTTGCTTCGACTCGAGGTGTTCACATGTTCACGTCGAGTTTCCAGTCTGAAAAACGTGTTTCTGATAATTCTGACTGCACATGTAGAGGACACAGACCGAGTATCTGTGTCTATTATAAGACGTTAAAGATGTGTTCAGGTGCTCTCGTCAGTACATTAAATCTGGCAGCAAAGTCAGCTGAAGTCTCGTAGTCCACAGAACATTTCTGGAGCTTCACAGTAAAACAGAGTTGCAGCATTCTGCTAAACAACTGAAGCAGCTGGAGATGATTTAAACATCAGATGTCTCCATACAGCTCGTCTGCTGTGATCACAGAGATCAACCTGATCTGAGGAGATGATATTTACTCCCTGGACGTGCAGTCGAGCTCGTGCTAACAATGTTAGCTCAGCAGCTCCAGAGATACAGATAAGTTCTTTTCAAAGACTTGACATCATCACAGGCCAGACAAAATTAGAAACCTTGAACCAGAACCATAGAAAATACTGCTGATAACACTTAAACCAGTCATTAGCTGTTTGTGTAAAGGAGCAGAGGAGGAGTAAAGACCTTATATCTGTATAATACAGTATCTGTATGTATGAATGTGCTGGTTGGATCCTTCATGATGTGACTTCAGACTGATCCTCTGTGAGTCCAACAGCTCTGCTGGGCGAAGCTGAGGTCCTGAATGGTTTGTGATGCTGCGCTGCTCTCAGTTAATGTAGTGACACAGTGGTGAAGTGGATGTAAACAGTTGCTGCTGATGACGTGGAAAACATTGTGATAACGACGGTTTGTTCACAGACTGCAGGAACATTCATACAAGCTTTAATTAACATGTTTCCTGTCCCCTCGTCACACTTCAGTGATCCTCCCTCAGCGTCATGTCCTACTTTTGTCTTCAGCAGAACAGATTCAATGTAGGATTTATTTGTTGGATATAAAAGTAATTCACACTTCTCACAAATATCCTGTTGACTTACTTACCTGGAGTGTGATTTTGACGATTGTCCTGCAGCATTGTCATGTTTATGTGCCTTTGCCTGTTTGTCCTCCAGGTGGCGATGGCGCCCGAGGCCCCACACCCCTTCCCCACGGTGGACGTGCCCGACCACGCACACTACACCATTGGCTCCGTCATACTCGCCATCGGCATCACCGGCATGGTCGGCAACTTCTTGGTCATTTACGCCTTCTGCAGGTAGGACGACTTCCTGTGCCCAAATATGGTTCACACTCTTCCTGTGAGCCTTACGCTGCCTTCAGGAAACGATTGGAAAGTTAGAAACTGCAGCTTCCCGAACAACAATGTGAACTTTAACACTACTACTGTTCAATAATGCAGTTACTGATTGTTCAACTGTTATTTTCAGGCTGATCATAATTTCAATCATACATTTTATATTCAACTACAACATTTCAGCAGAATTTAATAAAAAACAAGAATATAGTTTTTTTGTCAGTTTTGTTTATCTGGAGACACATTCAT
>NC_133229.1:31811347-31841347 GCF_040436345.1 Pagrus major
CACACAGACAGACAGACAGACAGACAGACACACAGACACACAGACAGACAGACAGACACACAGACACACAGACAGACAGACAGACACACAGACAGACAGACAGACACAAAGACACACAGACACACAGACAGACACACAGACACACAGACAGACAGACAGACAGACACACAGACACACAGACAGACACACAGACAGACACACAGACACACAGACAGACAGACAGACGGACGGAGACAGACAGACACACAGACACACAGACACACAGACAGACAGACACACAGACACACAGACAGACAGACACACAGACAGACAGACAGACACACAGACAGATGGACGGACACACAGACAGACACACAGACACACAGACACACAGACAGACAGACAGACAGACAGACCTGACCAACAGTCCAAAACACAAAAACTCTTCAGTTAAAGCAGCAGATCCTCACATGTAACAAGCTGAACCAGACAGTGTTTTAATGTTTCTACTAGAGAACGACTGAAATGATGAATCATGTGTGTGTGTGTGTGTGTGTGTGTGTGTGTGTGTGTCTCAGGAGTCGCAGCCTGCGGACGCCGGCCAACATGTTCATCATTAACCTGGCGATCACCGACCTGCTGATGTGCGTCACACAGACGCCGATCTTCTTCACCACCAGCATGCACAGGAGGTGGATCTTTGGAGAGAAAGGTACGCTGTGACATCACCAACTAACAGACAGACAGACAGACAGACAGACAGACAGACAGACACGCTGGTTTCACATCAGTTCACTGTAACAAACAGGAAGCAGCTGTTTGTGTCCAGTGTGAGTTGTTTTAACACATGTATCATACGTCACATATATAATGTAACTCAACTCGTCTCACATGATCTGGTCCTGAACCAACAGCACTGTGATGGACATCATCATCAGTGATCATACTTTATTACTCAGCAGAGTAACTAGTAACTAAAGCTATAAATAAAGGTAGTCGGGTACAAAGTAGGAAGTAGCTTGAGATGGAAGTAAAGTACAACCTTCAGAAGCTGCTGTTCTGTGTGAACCAGCAGCCTGTCTGACAGGATGAGACCGAACAGCTGGTCTGAATGGAAACAAGCTGAAGCTGATGTCTGCCTGGAGGGACAGAGACAACACCCTGACCATGTGTGAATGTTAACCAGGGACAGAACAGAGTCCAACCCGAACCCAGAGTCCGTTCATGGTTTACAGAACCCCACTGAAAAGATCAAATGTGAAGTCTTCATGTAGTTCTTGATACAAGTGAGCTGTTAAAGTCTGTCTCCTCAGAGACGTGTCCTCCGCCTCCTCAGAGACGTGTCCTCCGCCTCCTCAGAGACGTGTCCTCTGCCTCCTCAGAGACGTGTCCTCCGCCTCCTCAGAGACGTGTCCTCTGTCTCCTCAGAGACGTGTCCTCCGTCTCCTCAGAGACGTGTCCTGCGTCTCCTCCATCTCCTCAGAGACGTGTCCTCCGCCTCCTCAGAGACGTGTCCTCTGTCTCCTCAGAGACGTGTCCTCCGTCTCCTCCATTTACTCAGAGACGTGTCCTCCGTCTCCTCCATTTACTCAGAGACGTGTCCTCCGTCTCCTCAGAGACGTGTCCTGCGTCTCCTCCATCTCCTCAGAGACGTGTCCTCCATCTCCTCAGAGACGTGTCCTCCGCCTCCTCAGAGACGTGTCCTCTGTCTCCTCAGAGACGTGTCCTCCGTCCCCTCTATTTACTCAGAGACGTGTCCTCCGCCTCCTCAGTGACATGTCCTCTGTCTCCCCCGCCTCCTCAGTGACGTGTCCTCTGTCTCCTCTGCCTCCTCAGAGACGTGTCCTCTGTCTCCTCCGCCTCCTCAGTGACGTGTCCTCTGTCTCCTCCGCCTCCTCAGAGACGTGTCCTCTGTCTCCTCCGCCTCCTCAGTGACATGTCCTCTGTCTCCTCCGCCTCCTCAGAGACATGTCCTCTGTCTCCTCCGCCTCCTCAGAGACGTGTCCTCTGTCTCCTCTGCCTCCTCACTGACGTGTCCTCTGTCTCCTCAGAGACATGTCCTCTGTCTCCTCTGTCTCCTCAGAGACATGTCCTCTGTCTCCTCTGCCTCCTCAGAGACGTGTCCTCTGTCTCCTCTGCCTCCTCACTGACGTGTCCTCTGTCTCCTCAGAGACATGTCCTCTGTCTCCTCTGCCTCCTCAGAGACGTGTCCTCTGTCTCCTCTGCCTCCTCAGTGACATGTCCTCTGTCTCCTCTGCCTCCTCAGAGACGTGTCCTCTGTCTCCTCTGCCTCCTCACTGACGTGTCCTCTGTCTCCTCTGCCTCCTCAGAGACGTGTCCTCCGCCTCCTCAGTGACATGTCCTCTGTCTCCTCCTCCTCCTCAGAGACGTGTCCTCTGTCTCCTCCGCCTCCTCAGAGACGTGTCCTCTGTCTCCTCCGCCTCCTCAGTGACGTGTCCTCTGTCTCCTCCGCCTCCTCAGAGACGTGTCCTCTGTCTCCTCTGCCTCCTCACTGACGTGTCCTCTGTCTCCTCAGAGACATGTCCTCCGCCTCCTCAGTGACATGTCCTCTGTCTCCTCCTCCTCCTCAGAGACGTGTCCTCTGTCTCCTCTGCCTCCTCAGTGACGTGTCCTCTGTCTCCTCCGCCTCCTCAGTGACGTGTCCTCTGTCTCCTCCGCCTCCTCAGAGACATGTCCTCTGTCTCCTCCTCCTCCTCAGAGACGTGTCCTCTGTCTCCTCTGCCTCCTCAGTGACATGTCCTCTGTCTCCTCCGCCTCCTCAGAGACGTGTCCTCTGTCTCCTCCGCCTCCTCAGAGACACTCAGAGCTCATTTTAATAGGAGAGTTTACCCGACAGAGGAGCAGAGGATGTTGACTGACTGCAGCTTTACTCCTTGATTTCATAGTTATGATGTCATAATAAATCATTTCCTTCTCTTCTTAAAGGGCCAGTTCACCTCAAAACAAACCTCATTTAAAGAAAGAAAGAAAGAAAGAAAGAAAGAAATGTCATTAAACTCATCAGGTCTGTGCAGAGTTTGATTGGTTCATGAAGCCACATGTAAAAGAAACAGACTTTGGTGGTCGCACTCAGAAACTGGATTCATGCAGTAAACCCTGGTGAATGATGTGATGTCACTTCCTGTCAGTAACTCTCATCTTCTTCTCCGTCTTTAGGTTGCGAGCTGTACGCGTTCTGCGGCGCTCTCTTCGGGATCTGCTCCATGATCACGCTTACGGTGATCGCCATCGACCGTTACTTCGTCATCACGCGACCTCTGACCTCCATCGGTGTGTTGTCGAGGAAACGGGCCCTCCTCATCCTCATGGCGGCCTGGGTCTACTCTCTGGGCTGGAGCCTGCCGCCGTTCTTCGGCTGGAGTGAGGACACACACACACACACACACACACACACACACACACACACACACACACACACACACCACCCCCACACACACCTGGTTTTGATTGTCCTCAGCAGATCTTATCTGACTTTACATCTTGATATAAATGAAGGTATGGAAACAGAGAAGCTGCTGTAAATCTGTCCACACTCACTCTGATTTAAGTGTGTGTGTGTGTGTGTGTGTGTGTGTGTGTGTGTGTGTGTGTGTTTATGAGCACATGGTGTTCTCAGGAGGGGTACAGATTAATCTCTTGATGAATGTGTAGAGTTTGTAACATCAGGTGTGTTGGGGTTGATCGACGTTGTTAAAATAAAAATGTTCTTCCTCAATAGTTTTATGATTTTACACATTTGTTTGTTATTTGAGTAAAAAATGCTGTAAAAAACAAAAACAAAAGAAAGATTTGAGATTAAAGTAAAAAGTCTGACAAAAGTCTGAAATGTAAAAGAGAACTTAATTTCTATTTAATATTGACCCTAATCCTCTCCTGTACATACTTGTATGGACGTTCGATGACTAAATGAAAATAAAAATGGACCTGACGTCTCCACCGAGGACAATATTCAACATTCATGTTAGATAAGATCATCATCTCTCTCTCTCTGTGTCTGTGTCTCTCGCCCCTCAGGTGCCTACGTCCCGGAGGGTCTGCTGACTTCCTGTACGTGGGACTACATGACGTTCACGCCATCGGTGCGAGCGTATACCATGCTGCTCTTCATCTTCGTCTTCTTCCTGCCGCTCTTCATCATCATCTACTGCTACGTCTTCATCTTCCGCGCCATCCGCACCACCAACCAGTCAGTCTGTGTGTGTGTGTGTGTGTGTCTGCAGTTTTTTCATATAATCCAACACGAGTCTAATTAAGATTTTTTCTATGAATAATTTTTCATGTTTTTTAATATTTTTGTTTCTGGATCATAAAATCATAAATATTTGACTCTGTGGAACAAACTGATGTTCGTTCAGCAGAGAAAAACTTCAGTCTCATTCAATCTTCTGAGCGTCTCTCTGGCGCCACCATCAGGATAAAACTTCCACTTGGATGAGCGTGATGAGGTAATTCAGGAGGAAGAATTATCCTGATGTGTGTTTTTTTCCTCTTATGATTTTTTTTATCCATTCTGTGAATTTTGTGAATATTTATTTTATTTTTTTTGTTATTGTTTGTTGTTTGAGCTGTGAAAAAACGGAGGACTGAAACTGTCAAGATAAAAAATTGATAAATGAACGACTCATTAAATGAATTGATTATTTATTTGTGTATTATTTTGTGGTGAGTCCGTCTCAGTGTGAGATCAATAATCGATCAGTGACTCTGATGTTGACTGACCAATAAGTGAAAAGTTATCGACGGCCCCTCACAAGAGAATAAATAAATGTAAAAAGAAAATGAGGAAATAAATAAGTTTGGAGAAATAAAACACTTTTTTTTAAAAAAAGTAAATAAATAAAAAAATACTTTGTAACAATAATTAAAATGAATAAATTAAATGGCAAAGTGATAAATATTGTAATTAATACAAAGGTAAATAAATACAGAAATAATTGTGTCACATTTTATGAATTAATTAATGACTACATTTATTCTCAATATTATTTGTGGTGCATTTAATGGTATATTATTATTTATTAGTTATTTATTTTAGATTGTGGCAGGTCTGATCCTCCATATCACATCACAGAGCATCTGTTTAAAGAAGTTAAAAGCCTTTGATGACTAAATGTTCAACATAGAGAACATATATAACACATAGAACATATACAACATATAGAACACAGAACATATGCAACATATACAACATATGGGACACATAGAACACATAGAAAATATACAAAATATACAACATACAGAACACAGAATATATAGAACATATACAACACATAGAACAGCTGTTCAGTTGTTTAGCCCTGTGGTTCTCCTGACAGAGACCCGGTTCCTCGGGCTGAGCCTCCTCTGATCACTGTCAGTCAGTCAGTGTCCTGCAGGTTCAGCTCAGCAAGTCTTTGTGTGTTTTCAGGGCTGTGGGGAAGATCAATGGCAGCATCCACAGTCACGGCAGCACTCGTGACTCAGTGAAGAACTTCCACCGACTGCAGAACGAGTGGAAGATGGCGAAGATCGCTCTGATCGTCATCCTCCTCTACGTCATCTCCTGGTCGCCGTACTCCAGCGTCGCTCTCACCGCCTTCGCTGGGTAAAGCAGACACACACACCTGGAGAGCACACAGAAAGAAACAAAGTGTTGAGCATCAGCTGCAGTTCCTCTAGTGGCCACTAGATGCTTCTGCATTAAAACTCAACAGGAAATACAACTTCCAGTAGATCATTGAATCTTCTTTAATCTTCTTCTGATGTCTCAATACAAAAATCTCTGTAGATAAATGTTCCTCAGAGACAGTCAGACCGGAGACGTCTCCACCAAACCCCAGTCAGGATTTCGAGGATTTTATGGAGCTTAGAGGTGAAAGATTGTCTTCTTCAGAGCAGTGGTTCCTAACTGGTCCAGCAGATTTTTTACCTCCATGTTTACGAGCATGCTTTCTTCTTCTTTACTGCCTCTGTTGACACCCTGCTGTGACTCCCTGGTGATTAGTGGACTAGTGTGAAACCACCTGCAGGACTGTGAGTCTCACTGTGTGTTAATGACACATACAAATGGAAACCTGCTCTTCAAAGCAAAAGTCAAAACTTTAACATATTTTCAATCTGTTTCACTGAAGGAAACAAAATATCTCATCACAAAGCAGAAAGTTTGGAAGCTGCTGCTTTGACCTTTAATGTTTCAATGTATATAACAAGTTTATCACCTGTGTTTATATGTGAAATCTTATGAAAATCAAAAGAAGTTCAGTAAGTTAATGTCTTAGTTTTAATGCACTTCTACAGTAAGTCTGTGAATATTGTCTGAGTGGTGAAGAAACAGGACACTAACCCTCGAAGGTTTTTCTGTTTCCTTGCTGTGTTCGTTGTTTCCTGCTGCAGGTACGCCGACATGTTGACGCCCTACATGAACTCTGTGCCCGCCGTAATCGCCAAAGCCTCGGCCATCCACAACCCCATCATCTACGCCATCACACACCCCAAATACAGGTAACACACATACAGAATCACACACTTCATCAACACTTGGACCTGTTTGGAGAATAACTGATAACCTGAGATCATCTGTTGGTGCTTCAGTATCGGACCTGGACACCCGATCAATATTCCTCAAAAGGTTGTATGGATCGTCAATGTGACTCGAGCTCGTTTTTATCGTGCTGACGTGACGCCAGCTCAGTGAACCATCCCTGTTCCATCGATCCAATCAGAGAGAGCAGCGGCGCCGCTGTGAGCTCTGACAAGTCAGCTGAACCAACCACTGCTCCATTAACCTGAATGTTAACTGGACTGGAGAGACACACACACTCTCTCTCTCTCACACACACACACAGGGTTAGACACACAGCAGCTTCATGTCACATCAGAACTGAAGAGTCGACATGAGAACAACAACAACAAAAAAATAAACTGACTGAAGATCTTTGAATCTTTACTGACAGAAAGTCTTTAAAAAGTTTGTTTTGAGTCGTTTGTCGTCTTCTTCGTCTTCCTCTTCTTCTTCTTCGTCTTCTTGTTCTTCGTCTTCTTCGTCTTCGTCTTCTTGTTCTTCTTCATCTTCATCTTCGTTTTCGTCTTCTTCATCTTCTTCTTCAGTGTTGCTGCCTTTTATTGGAAAAACACATCAGTTTTATAAAGTTAAACACGTGTGAAAGGAAAAATTCCACATTTTTCCCAACCCTAACCCTGGATAAACAGTCGGGTACGTCACATGCTGCGTGCTCGCTCTCTTGCATTTAGATCAGGCAATGAGACGGAGACAAAGCTGCGTAGTATGGACTGAAAAAAGCCATCACAGCGGCCAAAAGGCAGTACAGAGACAGGCTGGACGGCTTCTATTCCACTGCTGACTCCGGGCAGATGTGGCAAGGCCTGCAGCACATCACAGACTACAGGACCAGCACCAGCACCATCAGCTCCATAGACAGCCTGCTGGATGACCTCAATACCTTCTACACCCACTTCAAGACCTCCAGCCACACCACAGAGAGGAGGCACACACACACCAGGACCCCCCTCGCCTCCACCAACCGTCTCATCAGGCCAGGTACACAAAGTCCTGAGGAAGATCAACCCCCGCAAGGCAGCTGGACCAAACAACATCCCTGGGCGGGCTCTCAGAGCATGTGCCAACGAGCTGGCTGATGTTCTCACCTCCATTTTCAACCTTTCTCTCAGCGACAGCACCGTTCCCTCCTGCTTCAAGACCACAACCATCCTCCCCCTTCCCAAGAAGAGCCCACCCACCTGCCTAAATGATTACAGACCAGTAGCACTCACTCCAATCATCATGAAGTGTTTTGAGAGAGTGGTGCTGACCCACATTCAGAGCAGCACACCGGACCCCCTGGACCCCCTGCAGTATGTCTACTGGCCCAACAGGTCCACCTCAGATGCTGTCGCTGCTGTTCTCCACTATTCCCTATCCCACCTGGAAAATAAAGACTCCTACATCAGGACGCTCTTTGTGGACTACAGCTCCACCTTCAATTTGTTCCTCCCCTACAAACTCACCGACAAACTGTCTACACTTGGTCTGCCTACCCTCTGTGACTGGCTCCTAGACTTTTTGACTGGCAGGCCCCAGTCTGTCAGGACTTCAGCCAGCATCAGTACAAATCTTGGCACTCCACAGAGATGTACCCTCAGCCCCATCCTCTACACCCTGTTCACCTACGACTGTGTCGCCTCCCACCAGGACAACATCATCCTAAAGTTTGCGAACGACACCGCAGTGATAGGATGCATCACTGGCGGGGACGAAGCGGCCTACAGGAGGGAGGTGGCCATTCTGGTGTCATGGTGTGAGGACAACAACCTCACCCTCAACACGGACAAGACGAAGGAGATGATAGTGGACATGAGGAAGAAGAGGAGACCTCATCGGCCACTGTACATCAGGGAGCTTGAAGTAGAGCGGGTGAGCAGCTTCAAATACCTGGGCATCCGCATCAGTGAAGACCTCACCTGGTCACTCAACACCACACAGCTGGTTAAGAGGGCCCAACAGCAGCTGTATTTTCTGAGGAGGTTGAAGAAGTTTGGCATGTCACCTGAGATCCTCAGCAACTTCTACAGCTGCATTGTTGACCAGCATCTTGACCAGCTGTATCACCGTGTGGTACGGCAGCACTGCTGTTATGGACCGCAAACTCCTGCAGAGCGGTAAAGACTGCTGAGAAGATCACCAGGACTCCACTGCCCTCTCTGCAGAGCATCTACCACCGCAGAGTCCACAGGAGAGCCGCCTCCATCCTCAAAGACCCCACCCACCCCCAGCAGACTGTTCACACTTCTACCCTCAGGCTGGAGGTACACAAGTGTTAAATCCAAGACCACCAGACTAAAGAACTCTTTCTTTCCCACTGCCATCAGACTCCTGAACAGCAGATAAGAGTTTACAACCACTCTGCCACATACGACTGTCCCGACTGTTTACATTTGTTTACATTTTAAATTGCACATGCATAATTGCACGGCTCACATTTGCACTGTTTTTATTATTATTAATATTGTTGTTGCTTTTTTATTTATTCTTTACATGCTGCCTTTTTAAATGTGCTTTATTTTGTATATTTCTGTTGTATATATTTCTTTTTTTTTTTTACATTGTTGGCACTCAGCAAAGGAAGAATGTCAGTGTACAGAGAAACATGTGTCCTCACTGTGCACACGACAATAAACACTTTGAATCTTATTTCCCTCTGACAGATGTTCTGACAGATGTTCTGACAGATGCTCTGACAGATGCTCTGACAGATGTTCTGACAGATGTTCTGACAGATGCTCTGACAGATGTTCTCACAGATGCTCTCACAGATGTTCTGACAGATGTTCTCACAGATGCTCTGACAGATGTTCTGACAGATGTTCTGACAGATGCTCTGACAGATGTTCTGACAGATGTTCTGACAGATGTTCTGACAGATGCTCTGACAGATGTTCTGACAGATGTTCTGATAGATGTTCTGTCTCATGTCTGTGCGTTAAATGCAGAGCTGGAGTCAGGATGTGTTAGCCTAGCTTAGCATAAAGACTAGAAGTAAAGAGAACTGTTGACTGACTGTCCAAAGTCTAAATCTGTGCAGTGAGTTTGTAGTTTGTAGTTTTGGGGACAAATCAATTCAAACACTCCTCTTTCCAAGAAAAATGTCCACGCCTGCCCCTCTGGGCTTCCGTAGTTTCAGTCAGAAGCCTTTGTTCAGTATCACTCTGATCTTCTTTGGTATCACTCGGGTCTGGAACATGTTCTGTCATGTGGTTTGATCTGTTTGTCTGAATGAGGAGAGAAGCTGAAACAAAAAATCCAACATTTCACTTCATTCAGTTTTTCTTGCAGCCTTTAACGAACACCATTTCCCATGAGCCCCGGACCTTAACAGTGACTCTGTCTCTGTCCAGGTTAGCATTAGCCAAGTACATCCCGTGTCTCGGCGTGTTGCTCTGTGTCCGTCAGCGTGACCTGCGTTCGACCAGCAGCAGCTTCGTGTCGACGCGTCGCTCCACTGTGACGAGCCAGACCTCCGACATCAGCAGCCAGTTCAGACGGACCAGCAATGGCAAGTCCCGCCTCTCCTCCGCCTCCGACAGCGAATCGGTGAGCTCCGATCCTTCTCATCACATTTAGAGATGTGAAACAGGAAGCTGAGGCAGGTGTGTGTGTTTGGTGTTTCAAAGTGTGTGTGTTCCTCTGCAGGGTCTGACAGACACCGAGGCCGACCTGTCCAGTATGGGCTCCAGACCAGCCAGCCGCCAGGTGTCCTGTGACATCAGCAGAGACACCGCCGAGCTGCCCGACTTCAAACCGTCCTCCAGCTTCAAGTCCAAGATGAAGAGCCACGACTCGGGAATCTTCGAGAAGGTGAAACTCTCCTGGTGATCCTTTGATTTCTTGTTGATGATGACGATTCAGATTGTTTATCTGGTTTCTACACAATGTGAAGCTCTCTGATTGGATATTTGTCACTGAAATGCACCTTGGGAGTTGTAGTTGACTCCTCTCCTTCGTTTAAACGTCCTCAGGCTTCTTCTCTTCACCTCTTTCCACTTCACCTCCGTCCACTTCACCTTCATCCACTTCACCTCTGTCCACTTCACATCTGTCCATCTCACCTCCGTCCATCTCTGTCCACCTCACCTCCTTCCACTTCACCTCTGTCCACTTCACCTCTGTCCACCTCACCTCCACCTCACCTCCGTCCACTTCACCTCCACCTCACCTCTGTCCGCTTCACCTTCGTCCACTTCACCTCTGTCCATCTTACCTCCGTCCACCTCACCTCTGTCCACTTCACCTCCGTCCACTTCACCTCTGTCCACCTCACCTCCACCTCACCTCTGTCCACTTCACCTCTGTCCACTTCACCTCCGTCCACTTCACCTCAGTCCACTTCACCTCAGTCCACTTCACCTCTGTCCACTTCGCCTCTGTCCACCTCACCTCCATCCACTTCACCTCCTTCCATCTCACCGCTCTATATAGACTCTATAAGTGATCTGTCTACAGAACCTCGAGTGGTCAGAACCAGAAGTGTGGGATGTTTTCAGACTCTGAGGTGCTGCAGTCCTGTTAAACTTGGTCCTGGTCGACCTGCAGGCGTTTTACAACACCTGTGTTCATGTTAATCTGCTGCTTGGTGTCTTTAATCTGCTCAGTTGACTCCTCAACTTCTGACATTAATCATTGACTTTACTGTCATCGATCAGAGACAAGTTTTTGGCGACTGCTCCTCTGGTTTTCTGCTGATTATTCATTTGTCTGTTTTCCTTCCAGACGTCCTTTGACACTGACGTCTCCGTGGCCGGAGTCAGTGAACGCAGCAGCATCCCCAACGTGAGTCCAGTCCGACTCTGAGTGATTGATTATAATCTCTGGGTATAATCAAACCTGCTCATCACACACCTGCTCATCACACACCTGCTCATCACACACCTGCTCATCACACACCTGCTCATCACACACCTGCTCACTGTGTCTGAACTGAACCATGTAAAGATAAAACACAGTATGAGACTTTAGTGACATCACCAGGTCTCACACACAGTATTCAAGAGTAAATACCCTCAAAAAAGTACTTAATGTATTTCAATCACACATAAAATTCCACTTAATTCTAATACAGAATCAAGTATTACACATGAAAGTTTAATATTTGAAAAACTGCAGTCGACTCAACATGATTTTTTAAAAATTCTTTGCATTAAATGACACTTTCCACAGAACGTGTCGTTGAATTAAACTGACATTTACTGTGATTGAAGAACATAAAGTCAAAGTGTGACATCACACAGGTGAGCTCGTGCTGCAGGTGTGTGAGCGATGAGTCCATCATCAGATTTCAGGACTTCAGCTTTATTTACACGACGGTTTCTCCCCAAAGGAAGAAAAAAAACATGTTAAAATGAATCATTCATTTCTTTTTCTTTTATTTTTGTTTTGCAACCAAAAGTTTTTCACATGCAGTAACTCTGTTGCCCTGGCAACACCTGACAGATGGACTGAGAGCTGAAACAATCCCATAATATTTCATTTATTTAAAGCCAGTGACACAGGACGATCACACTCAGAAAATCAGTTTTCAGTTTTTAAGTTTGAATTAAAGAATTGGATTTAATTGACACCCTGCAGCCAATCAGAACCAAGTATTGACCCAGACCCAGGTATCATACCTGATAAAAACAGGCTCAGTGCACCACCTACAGGATGAAGTGATCACAACTACCCTGTGAGTCACAGCCCACAGATGAAATACATAAAGATATGTGTTTTCCAATCTTCATCATCATCAGTGTGTCTGAACTGAACCTCGTATCAAAGCTAGTTTAGCATAGCTAGCTAACGTAGCGTTCACAGATTCTGGCAGAGAGACACCATCAGACACAAAGTGGACTGAAACATGTGGTTCTGGTGTTCCCCTCAGGATGATCCATCATCAGGTCCACATCTCTTAGTCCCAAACTTTAACTCACAGCCGAAGTATCTGATTAAAAACAACAAAGTCTTGAATGAGATTTTCATAAATCTCTTAAAGTTAAAAGCTAAATAATAATTGTAATGAAATGATGAGATCACAGCTGTTTTCTGTCCGACAGGATGATCATGTGATGAGAGGAGCGCTGGGTCGAATCCCAAGCATCGTCATCACCTCTGAGTCCAGCCCCTTCCTTCCCATTGGACGAAAAGGTTCTTCTCGCTCCAAGACGTCGAGCAACAACACGAGGGCGGGGTCCGGATAGAGCCCCGCCCCCGGCTCATCACCTGCAGTTCACATCCAATCACAGACGGGTTCACCTGAAGCTCAGACAGCCTTCAGAGGAAGTGATGACATTTACATTTACAGATACGATGGACAGAAACGTGTTGATAGACGAGGTCACAGTGAACATGGTGGCTGATTGGATCTCTGTGTAGAAGTAGTAAAGTGTTGGTACCAATGAGAACTCGTCCTGTGTGATCCCTGTGTAGGACCAGAGGACTCTGACTCTCTGTCTGTTTGTATCCTGCTCCTGGTTTCTTGTCCCTGATTCAGACGGACGCAAACACACATGATGAAGGTTTTCCTGTTGTATTTAGTGTTCAGGTGAGACAGGTGAGGCTCCCTGAACTCTTTACCCAAAGTGTTTCTACGTGATGACTGTGTGTTGACGTGGACATTTTTGCAGCACGTTATGTGATTTTTCTACAAACTGTAGTTTCCTGGTCGTGTTGTCGTCGTAGTCTGTAGCTTTTGATTTATTTATCTGTGTTTTTCCGGCTCAGTCGTCTGCAGTCATGTGACGGATGGTTCCCTGGTACAAATCTGAGATACCAAAGTTCAAAACACAACTTTACACATACAAATACAAGAGCACGAGTGTGAGGAAGAGATTAAAAGAGTTTATCTGATACTAAATATAGCAGCGTTCAGTCACAGTAGACATCAGCAGCTGTCCTCTCTGTTCACACTCAAACTTTTCAACGAAGGTAACTTTTAGATTCGTCATTCTACGTTGTTTCTCTGAAATAACTCGTCCTTGTCTCAGTGACCTGACGCCTGCAAAAGCACTTTTATAATTAAGAAACAAGATATTTAAAATGTTTTAAAAGTGTCGTTCAGTTTGTGTTTTTCTTCCTGTTCCTGTTTTTTTCTTTACTTTTCTTGTTGCATATTTAAAGTGTATGTTTTTTTGGAGGAATGTTGTGGATGTGATGTGATGTTTAAGTGTAAGTACGGGGGCTGAAAAGGGACATAATTGTTGCTTGTAACACAGCTGGACCTGTTGGTCTGTGCGAAGTAATCTGTATATTACCCAGAAGTCTGTTTGAATGTTTCTGTACGATAACAAATGTGACGGCAAGAAGTTTCATCGATTCAACAAACAGACAGCAAAAAACAAGGCTGTAAGCTAAGTAAACATTAGCCTGGCTGAAAACCTTTAGCAACATGTTTTAGGGGCTAAACGAGGCTGTTAGCTAAACTAAAACAACAGCTGCTGAATGATCCTTATGAATATCATTTAGCTGCTGAACTGTGAGACATTTTATTGTTTTATTCACTCGCAGCTTTTGAAACGTGATTTTCTGTGTGAAGCATCCAGAAACACAAAGCTTGTGTTGAAGTGTGTCGAGCAGCAGAAAGTTTCCTGATGTAATAATAATAATAATAATAAACAGTCTGATGCAGAGAGATTAATGTTAATATACAGGACTGAAGTTAATGTCAGCTGGATGTTTTATTAGTTGTTGTGTGTTAAAGTTTCTGTTCTGATGTCTGAAGATGATTTATTGTAGATTTGTTTCTCATGTTTTCTTCACTGTTACTCTGATTTATTTTTTATAAATAAATATTATCTATTATTCACTGTCTTCATTGTGGAGCAGGTGTGTTTGTGCTTTCATCACAGGACAGACAGAGACACAGAGACAGAGACACAGACAGTCACAGACACAGAGACACAGACACAGAGACACAGACTCAGAGACACAGACAGAGTCACAGACAGACACACACACAGTCACAGACAGACAGACTCAGAGACACAGACAGAGCCTGAACCCACCATCAGGTGTGAGAGCCTGAACCCACCATCAGGTGTGAGAGCCTGAACCCACCATCAGGTGTTACAGCACCAAACAACACGACCAGGTCTCATGTTTAAAAATACATTTGTGTGGATGTTTTCTTTCAGCTTGTATCGGACCGGACAGCTGGGTCATCTGCAGGATTGGACCCTGGTTCTATACGTCCAGCCCACCTTTACTTTATTATATTATTATATAGTGGTGAGCAGCGGGCGTCCAGCTGCAGGCAGACAGCAGCGGATGAAGAGGATGAAGAGGAGTCACAGCAGTGATGAAGAGGATGAAGAGGAGTCACAGAGGAGTAATGAAGAGGAGTCACAGAGGAGTGATGAAGAGGAGTCAGAGGAGTGATGAAGAGGAGTCACAGAGGAGTGATGAAGAGGAGTCACAGCAGTGATGAAGAGGATGAAGAGGAGTCACAGAGCAGTGATGAAGAGGATGAAGAGGAGTCACAGAGGAGTGATGAAGAGGATGAAGGTGATGAAGAGGATGAAGAGGAGTCACAGAGCAGTGATGAAGAGGATGAAGGTGATGAAGAGGATGAAGAGGAGTCACAGAGCAGTGATGAAGAGGAGTCACAGCAGTGATGAAGAGGATGAAGAGGAGTCACAGAGCAGTGATGAAGAGGATGAAGAGGAGTCACAGAGGAGTGATGAAGAGGATGAAGGTGATGAAGAGGATGAAGAGGAGTCACAGAGCAGTGATGAAGAGGATGAAGGTGATGAAGAGGATGAAGAGGAGTCACAGAGCAGTGATGAAGAGGAGTCACAGCAGTGATGAAGAGGATGAAGGTGATGAAGAGGATGAAGAGGAGTCACAGAGCAGTGATGAAGAGGAGTCACAGCAGTGATGAAGAGGATGAAGGTGATGAAGAGGATGAAGAGGAGTCACAGAGGAGTGATGAAGAGGAGTCACAGCAGTGATGAAGAGGAGTCAGAGGAGTAATGAAGAGGAGTCACAGAGGAGTAATGAAGAGGAGTCACAGAGGAGTGATGAAGAGGAGTCACAGAGGAGTGATGAAGAGGATGAAGAGGAGTCACAGAGGAGTGATGAAGAGGAGTCAGAGGAGTGATGAAGAGGATGAAGGTGATGAAGAGGATGAAGAGGAGTCAGAGGAGTGATGAAGAGGATGAAGAGGAGTCACAGAGCAGTGATGAAGAGGATGAAGGTGATGAAGAGGATGAAGAGGAGTCACAGAGCAGTGATGAAGAGGATGAAGAGGAGTGATGAAGAGGATGAAGGTGATGAAGAGGATGAAGAGGAGTCACAGAGGAGTGATGAAGAGGATGAAGAGGAGTCACAGAGGAGTGATGAAGAGGAGTCACAGCAGTGATGAAGAGGATGAAGAGGAGTCACAGAGGAGTGATGAAGAGGAGTCACAGAGGAGTAATGAAGAGGAGTCACAGAGGAGTAATGAAGAGGAGTCACAGAGGAGTGATGAAGAGGATGAAGAGGAGTCACAGAGGAGTGATGAAGAGGATGAAGAGGAGTCACAGAGGAGTGATGAAGAGGAGTCACAGCAGTGATGAAGAGGATGAAGAGGAGTCACAGAGGAGTGATGAAGAGGAGTCACAGAGGAGTAATGAAGAGGAGTCACAGAGGAGTAATGAAGAGGAGTCACAGAGGAGTGATGAAGAGGATGAAGAGGAGTCACAGAGGAGTGATGAAGAGGAGTCAGAGGAGTGATGAAGAGGATGAAGAGGAGTCACAGAGGAGTGATGAAGAGGAGTCACAGCAGTGATGAAGAGGATGAAGAGGAGTCACAGAGGAGTAATGAAGAGGAGTCACAGAGGAGTAATGAAGAGGAGTCACAGAGGAGTGATGAAGAGGAGTCAGAGGAGTGATGAAGAGGATGAAGGTGATGAAGAGGATGAAGAGGAGTCAGAGGAGTGATGAAGAGGAGTCACAGAGGAGTGATGAAGGTGATGAAGAGGATGAAGAGGAGTCAGAGCAGTGATGAAGAGGAGTCACAGAGGAGTGATGAAGAGGATGAAGAGGATGAAGGTGATGAAGAGGAGTCAGAGGAGTGATGAAGAGGATGAAGGTGATGAAGAGGATGAAGAGGAGTCAGAGGAGTGATGAAGAGGACGAAGGTGATGAAGGTGATGAAGAGGAGTCACAGAGGAGTGATGAAGAGGATGAAGGTGATGAAGGTGATGAAGAGGAGTCAGAGCAGTGATGAAGAGCTGCTGACATAATGAAGTAAATAAATCAACATGTCTGCTGAGCGTTTCTGTGGCTTCTTGATGGCGCCTTTATATTTCGACCTCGTGAAGAAGGTTGATTAACTTTATTATTATTATTATATCTTATATATATTATATATTATTATTATATATTATTATTATATCATAACCCTTTATCCCATTTAAAGGAGCAGTCTGTAGTTCTATTGAAGAAATGTTAATGAGCACAGAAAGATGTTCATTGGCTGAACCAAACTGACCTTAGGAGGTGTACTGTGTTTATATGTGGCGGACCCTGCCACCTTTCTAAACTACACAAACTGCTCCTTTAACTCCTTATTAGAGTTTAACAGTCCTGCCGGCTGCTTCCGGTTCACTCCTGCCTCTTTAAATAAAACCCTGCTTATGAAAATCCACCATTAACACCTCCTCCTCCTGCTCCTCCTCCTCCTCCTCCTGCCCCTGCTCCTCCTGCTGCTCCTGCTCCTCCTCTTCCCCTCGCCCCCCCTTCTGCTCTCTGCCCGGGCCGGCCACCGGAGCCGGTTCCCCGGATCACCGCAGGCTGTCCCGGTCGGTGTGTGTCGGTGCTCGGAGCTGCAGAGAACCAGCAGCAGGTATCCACCTCTCACACTGTCCACCACCTGTCCGTGTGCGCGTGCCTCTGCTGTCTAATCCCTCCTTCATCTTCATCTTCATCTTCATCTTCATCTTCATCAGCAGCAACAGGTTGCTCAGCTCGGCGTGCCGGCTCTCAGCTCGGTGTACCGGGTCCCAGCAGCAGGTCTCCCCTGCAGCAGGCCTCCTTGGTTCGGAGGCCTCAGACGGACTCCTCCGGTTTAAACTCTCGTGTTGTTTATTTCAGGCTGTGCGCTCGGTTCCGTGCACGGAGCGGCCCTGCTGGGCGGAGCAGAGCGGAGGAAGCAGCAGGAGCAGCAGGTGGGCGGTGACTGTCTGCAGATCACCTGAGAGACAAGGTAAACAGAGTCAGGTATCAGAGCTGTGGTGACATCATGAACAGGAAGTGAACTCAGATCACGTGCTTAATGTTTTAATTAAATCAGCTGAGATATATCTGACACATATATATCTGACTCATATATCTGACTCATATATCTGACTCATATATATCTGACTCATATATATCTGAATCATATATCTGAATCATATATCTGACATATATATCTGACTCATATATATCTGACATATATATCTGACATATATATCTGACTCATATATCTGAATCATATATCTGAATCATATATCTGACACATATATCTGACACATATATCTGATATATATATCTGACACTGAAGCAGCTGGAGACTTGATTTAAACATCAGATGTCTCCATAAAATGTTGTTTCTGTTGTCATGACAGCAGGTGAGTGTGTGTGTGGACCAGCAGTAGTTAGTTCAGAACAGCCTGAGATCAGCCTGTCAGTCTGTGCAGAGGGCTGAAGACAACATGAACAGAAACATGTTGCTGTGACATGAACATATTTAAATACTTGTTCATTATTTAATACATGTTGATATCATGAATCATCAGTAAACACACACTCTACTGTCTCACCTGTTGTGTGTTACCTGTTCTCCTCTTGTTACCTGCTCTTCCTCTCTGTGGGAGGTCCAGTTAAAATGCTTCAATAAGTCTGTTTTAGTGGTAGAATATGTATTTTTAATCAAAAAGACTTTTTGTTGTACTGCAGATACTTGCAGATGGTTGTGTGTCATCTGTTTTGTTTGACTTAAACTCTTAGCTTGACTGTTTGACTCATAGCTCCTCTGTACAGTTAGCTGAAGCTCGTCTTTGTCAGTGTGTTTTTTAGCTTTTCTAAGCAGCAGGTGATGTCTTCCTCTTGACTTCTGGTCCTGGGACCTCTTTTCATCTGACTAACAGTCCAAAACCTGAACATACTCGGTGAACAATGATATTTTAGAAGCAGGGAAGACAAAATATCTGACATTGTTTCAGAAATTCATCGTCTGTAACCACTTATCCTTTTAAGCGTCATGGGTGGAGGGGCTGGAGCCGATCCCAGCTGACATCGGGCGAGTGGCAGGGTACGCCCTGGATAAGTCGCCAGTTCACCAGACGGCTGACATATAGGGACGAACAACCACTTGGACGATTCATCAGCTGCTGTAGCAAAGTTGTTAATCTTCCATCATTCCAACGTTGTGAAAAGAAGGTACAATTCCTGGTTGGGATGTTGTTTAGTGACAAGTGGCCCTAATGACTCTGTAAGGACACTCCCACACTCTGTAAGGACACTCCCACACTATATAAGGACCTCCCACACTCTGTAAGGACACTCCCACACTATGTAAGGACACTCCCACACTATGTAAGGACCCTCCCACACTCTGTAAGGACACTCCCACACTATGTAAGGACACTCCCACACTATGTAAGGACCCTCCCACACTCTGTAAGGACACTCCCACACCATGTAAGGACACTCCCACACCATGTAAGAACACTCCCACACCATGTAAGGACACTCCCACACCATGTAAGAACACTCCCGCACTGTGTAAGGACACTCCCATGCGGTGTAAGGACACTCCCACACTGTGTAAGGACACTCCCACACAGAGTTTAAAGCCTGCAGCTCCTCCAGTTAGTTAGAAGTGAAGAAGCCTCTTGGATTAGAGGAGAAACGTCTTCAACAAACTGAAACAGGTCCAGTTGACCACGATACAGAACTTAGGATTTAATGACGTTGTGACTTTATCGTAACACTTCATCTTACAGGTCTGTAAATTTCATGTTAAGTAGGTGGAAACTATCAAACGACATATTTGAAAATTCTTTAAATACAGTGATGTACTCTGTAGTCCTAAACCCAGAAATCAGTTAGCATGTTAGCACTTCCGGTTCCCTCGTCTCAAAGTCTGTGAGTTTGTTGATGTGTTTTCAGTTAAATGTGTGAAATAAGGTGTGTTACAGGCTGAACACATAAAATCCTTCATTAAATGTCCACAGTTTAATTATAAAGCTCTTCATGTGTTAAAAACGGTTAGCGGTTGCTAACAAGTGTCTGAATGAGACTACAGAGGTTGTCGGGGACATTAAACGTCCTCACAGCGAACACGGAGACTCATCTGCTCACTAGTCCGTCTTTACAGGCCACTTTAGTTACACACTGTTCTGACTCTGACTTTACAACTCGTACATTGATCAGTTTATAGAAAACCTGGAGAGTAATTGTGCAGTAAGACGCTCAGTGGTGGAGACGTTTAAGTCATGTGACCGTGATGTCGTCTGTTTGTAGCCTAGCATTAGCTTGCTACACATTTAATTTTCACTTCAAACATCACAGAGTGGAGTTCATCTGTGGAGATTATCTGGATCCAGACCTACTGCAATATATATATATATATGTGTGTGTGTGTGTGTGTGTGTGTGTGTGTCTGTAGTCATCACATGACACCATGTTGATGTGTGTGTGTGTGTGTGTGTGTGTGTGTGTGTGTGTGTGTGTGGATTTGAACCCTCGACCTCTCTGTAATATCCAATCTGCTGCTGACCTTTCAGTATCGGCGCTCTTCACTCGTGACCTTTCTGTTTATCAGAAGATAATGAGATGGTGGCGGCGGCAGTGCCCCTGATTGGGTGCGAGGGAAACCCTGGGCGTAGTAGGTTGGATGGGGGAGGCGGGGAGCTGGGTGAGGATGGGGGGAGTCTAGAAGTGTCTGCTGGGTCTATATTAGCTCCGGTGAATCACGGCGAGCCTGGCATACCGGGTGTCCCCTTTCACACCATATAAGTCCACCCCCCCCTCCTTTTCCCTTCACCCCCCTGCCCTGCCTCACCCTGCCTCACCCCGCCTCACCCCTCCACCCCCCACAATGCACCAGTGCTATCTCCGGCTATTCTTAGGCTGTCACTTCAGCTCCTGTGAGCAGGCGAGTCCTCTTCTTTCCCCTCTCTCAGCTTCTTTTGGGTTCGTTTCTCGACACGTTCTTCAGTTTCCTGTCAGGTTAGTTTCTTCTTCACCTGTTTCAATCTTCGTCTCTGTGTCCTTTCAGAGGCTACTCGCCGCCGGCCCTCCCTCCATCCCTCCAGCAGCTGTGGGCTTTAACATTGGTTTAATCGCCGTCGTCCTTTTGGGAAGATCTTTGAGTTGAAGTTTGAAGAATGAGCGCCTACACCGTGTCGCTGCCTGGCCCCGGCCCCTGGGGCTTCAGGCTGCAGGGCGGGAAGGACTTCAACATGCCGCTGACCATCTCCAGGGTGAGAAACCGCTCAAATACTCATTATATGACTGTGGACCTAGTCTGTAGCTGCTGCACATAAAGCTTTTCATTTCATTTTAATTGAATTAATCCAAGTGTCTTTGGAGGATACACCGTCACGTCTCCGACCCCCTGAACTGTTTTTATATGTTCCAAAGTCCAGTCAAGTGGTTTCCGTCTCTAACTGAGACTTTAAAGTCTTATTGTCTTAAAAACAAGCGAAGTGACCCGAACCTGCTGCAGCCACAGTATCTCAACATGTTTCTAATAAACGAGGCGTGGCGTCCTGGTGGCCAAAGGGTTTAAGTAGCTGATCATGTAATCTCAGCGTCCTCGCTGGGCCCTGACAGCTTCCTGTGTCGACTGTCACAATAAAATACACTCAGAAAACTGTAAAGAAAGAAAAACGCACCACCTTTCAGAACATGTGATAACTCAGACCAGGGAATGCATCAGAACATTTAAATAAGATACAAAGGAAAATAAAATCAATTAACTCAGACTCAGACAGGCTGCTGCACCAGAACCATGATTCTGAAGATTCTGAAGATTCTGATGATTCTGAAGATTCTGATGATTCTGAAGATTCTGATTTGTTCACTTGTTTTAAGAAAATGATGATTTCATGGACTGAACTGATGGTTTCATTGATTGATTGCAGTCTTGATTGTTTTGATTCGTCTGAAAATCAAAATCGGCAGAAACATAGATTTATGTATCATTTGAATGAATTGAGTGGAGACAAACCTGCTGTGTGTCCACAGAGAGGACATTTAACTTATCAAGAGACAATACATGCAAACTGTGGAAAACTGTGGAAAACTGTGGTCGAGTCCTTTAAAGCTGCTCTGGAACATGAAACCGGTTTATTTCCTGCCGTTTGTTTCCTGTTGATCGTCGAGTCTTTCTTGTTCTGATCATGAACTGATGTGTGGATGATTCAGAGACATGTGGAGCCCGTCAGGAAAAGATCTGTGGCCCCCGGCGGCCCTGGCAGCCCCGGCGGCCCCGGCGGCCCCGGCGGCCCCGCGGGGGCGTGACGGCTGCCAGGACTTGTCAGAGAGGTCGAAAGTAGAGCCAGAGGCCTAAAACTGGAGCTGGTGTTGGTTTCACGGCCTCCAGTCTGTGAACAGAGCAGAGACAGAACGTCTCTCACAGGACAGGTTTGTCCTCCTGCTGCTCAGATGAACCAGGATGTATTTCTGTTTGATTTCTCAGTGAATTCTGGTGGCAGCTGTCTGGATTTGTGACGTGTTGATTGAAAAGAAGCTTGTTGATGAAGTTTTAATGAAGCAGGTGGAAGAGGTTCATGTAGCGCTGCAGGTCAACAGGATGTGATGCAGAAGGTTTGTTTTGAGACGTCAGCTACACTGAGGACGCTGGGAACATGTCCTCACCACTGGTTAAACGCATCAGTAGTTTAAAATGTGTCTAAAAAAATCTTCCATCTTCATTTCTGTTATTTGAACATTTGAGACTAAAAAGAACCAAATTCTGAAATGTGACTGCAGGAGAGACGATCTGTGGACTCATCACGTCTCTGAGTCCAAGTCCACGTCTTCCATGTCTTCCGTCCACGTGAGGTGTCCCATCCACGTGAAGTGTGAACACTGAACCAAATTTATTGAGAAAATATGATTTATTCTTCAGTCTTGTATTAATTTGACCGTCTGATGGTCCAGTTTTCAGGATGAACCCACGTTGTGTCCTGGATCAGTGCTGGTGTTTCTGGTTTCTGGCTTCGTTTGTCTTTTCAAACACGAGTTTGATGCTCGTTGTTTTGAGCCTTCTGACCGTCGAGGGTCGAGGTTACACCGTCAGTTACGCTTTACGTAGCCGAGTTCATTCGCTCAAGACAGATTCACATTTTGACTTTGTTAATTTTGGGTCGATGTGAATTATTCATCAGAGAAGTTCTTACACAAGCTGCCTTGATCACCATGGCAACACAAAGATTGTTTTGACACAACCTTTTTATTTACAGTAAGTGTGTCTGTGACCTCTGACCTCTGACCACGAGCTGTGAAGACGTCCTGCCGGTTCTCTGTGTCTCGTGTTCTCGTCTCTTTGTCGTCTGTGGTCAGTCTCGCCGACTCCGTCCGTCAGTGACGGAGGACAGAGACGATCTGAGAGGACGGAAATATGTTGGAAGGTTTGAGGAGCGTCGATTTTCATTCCTGGCGCAGAACTCCACTGAGAATCTTCATGTTTTTAAGTTTCCTTCAGTATCAAAGTGATCCAGTGACGGTGTCTGTTCATGCACCGGCTCGCTGCTAACAGGAAGTGCTAACAGCTGATTCAGCTCAGATCAGTTGGAGACAAGCTGATTCAGTTTAAACAAAAATAGGTTTAAAACAAAGAGAGCTCAGCCACCCTGCCTGTAAACTTATTAACTAAACTCTAATAACACAGAATACTGAATCTGCAAAGTAACTAAAGCTTCTAAATCAATGTAATGGAGTAAAAAATGTAGAAGAATAAAGTAGCATTAAATGGAAATACTCAAGTAAAGTTACTTCAATAAATATATTTGGTACTTTTACACCCTGCCTACTACTAATCTACCACTGTAACTACTACTGATACTGTAACTACAGTTACTGATACTGTATCTACTACTGATACTGTAACTTAGTTACTGATACTGTAACTATAGTTACTGATACTGTAACTTAGTTACTGATACAAGAAGACGAGTGCAGTATTGATCTTTGACGAGGAGAGAATCAATCAGGATGACAGCTCTTCTTTCTGTCTTCAGCTGTTTGACTTTTGGCTGAACGTCACACTGAACCGACACCTCCAGCAGCTGCTCACACACACACACACACACACACACACACACACACACACACACACACACACACACACACACTCAGCAGCTGACGAGGAGCTTCCCTCCGTCTCTCTGTGGTTAATAGTATTCCATGACATCATCGCTCGGCCGTGTTGGGAGACAAACAGCTGTTTACAGTAGACGAAGTTGATCATCAGGCGTCATGACGGACAGACTCACAGAGTCCGAGGACGACAGGCCGTCACTGGTGCTGGCGCCGACCCAAACACTCCCTCCACTGCTGCTCACATCCTTTACTTCAGTAATAGTACATTTAAGTACTTAAGTAAGAAGTACTGTACTTGAATATTTACATTTTGTGCTACGTTTATTTTTCACCTTTAGTTACTTTGCAGGTTTAATTTCACAAAACAAATTACAATCAACAGATAAATGATGTATGTATGTATTAAATATATATAAATAAGGGAAACATTTAACCAGATTAACCGCTAACAGCTGCTAACAGTTGCTGCAGTTAGCTCAGTTAGCCATTCAGTTAGCTGTGGTTTTATTAGCTGTTAGCATGCTAACTCCAGTAGATATCTTTGCAACACAGTATTTCAACAAATCTTAACGTTACATCAACAATTTTAGCATTCTGTCAATAATTTAAATAAATGTTTGTTTTTGAGAAGAAACTCACCAGCTGCTCCGCAGATGACCAAAGACAGCTGTGACGTTAAAGTGATGAACACCTGTGCATCGCAAATATAATATTAATTATTTTGAATAATGAGTACTAATACCAATACTTTTTACTTTTATTTAAAGGAACAGTTCACTCAACAGTAAATCCAGTCATCATTTCCTCTGAAGGAGAAACAACTGAAGTAGCTGGAGACGGAAAAACAACAACAAACTCTGCAGAATGATCTCTGAGCACTTCCTGTTTTCAGTGTACCTGTGGATCTACAGACAAATATCAGCTGATCACTTTGATACTGAAGAAAACTTAAAAACATGATGTTTCTCATGTAAATATGTATATATTTATATATATATATACATATATATATATATATATATATATATATATATATATATATATATATATATATATATATATATATATATATATATATAAAATGGCTCCATACAGCTCGTCCGGTATAATCTAAGTCTCCAGAACTAAGACGATATTTACTCCTTCGACGTGCGGTCGAGCTCGTGCACGCTAACACTGTTAGCTAACACTGTTAGCTCATCAGCTCCAGTGAAGACTTCATGTTAATAAAGGGTTAAATGTGGTCTTCTCGGATCAGTGTGATCTCTTCTCTCCTGCAGACTGTGATCACAGCAGACGAGCTGTATGGAGATATCTGATGTTTTAAATCAAGTCTCCAGCTGCCTTAGGTGTTTAGCAAAATGCTGCAACTCTGTTTTACTGTGAAGCTCCAGAAAAGAGATTATTAATAGTAAAATATGTTATTATTTAGTATTAATATTTCTACAAGACCTGAATACTTCCTCCACCTCAGCTTGAAAGGAATGACTATAAATGGCGTGTCTTGATAATTCTGATGTGATGTGAGAGACAGTTGGGTTAAGACTGAAATAATGTCTGAGTGATGCAGTTATATTATAATTATAACAGTTTAATGAGATTAATATTGTTAAAACACTTCCTGCCTCTGGCTGCAGATGTACTGTGTTTCACCCTGACATCAGTGGAGAAGTGCTCTCAGTCTGAATGTAGATCTGCTGCCGGTCGCTGCTCGTCTGCATGAAAATAAATCCCTTTAAATAAAAACACTTTTATTTAAATCAGCCAGAAATAATTTGTCCTGTCGCCCTGAAAAGAAAATCCTGTTTGACACATTCACACACATGAATCTGCTGCAGGCATTCAGAATGTTAAAGCCCAGTGACGGGAGTAAACACAAGCCCACACACACACACACACACACACACACACACACACACACACACACACACAGAAACCCTGAGCTTTGTTGTAAAATCTCTGCTCGCTCCGTGTGGTGATAATCTGACAGCAGCGCTCTGGATGGATTATCTGATGCCTCTGATGGCTTTTATGAGCGTGCCAGAGAGTGTGTGGCTGAGCGAGCGGCGGCGGGCGCTTCCCATCATGCCTCTGGGCTCTGCGGTTCATTGTTTGCTCAGGTTCAGAGCAGCAGGTTAGAGATGTGGGATCATCAATCTGCTGCATTACATTTTTATTTATTAGTTCATATATTTTCTTTCCGATCAGCTGATGAATCTTGTTTTGTTCTTCAGAATAACGTCGGTGCTATTTCATATTTTCTTCATGTCGACACATAAAGCAGAGTGACATTTGTCTGCAGAGCCTCGTGAAGCTGCAGGCATCATGGAAATGTCACGAGAGTTTGAGCAGCAGGCGGACGAGGACAGAAACAGCTTCTGTGTGGAGGACAGACACTGTCCAAACCAAAAAGACATAAAGACATAAATAGAGACATAAAAACATTAAATGCACTAAAAATAATACTAAAAATAAATGTTGGCAAAATTGTGACATAAAGTGATGTTTCTGTATTTATTAACCCTTATTTATTTACTTACCTATGTATTTATTGTTATTATTTTCTGTTGAGCTGGATGAGATGACCGATCGATCGATGAGTCCAGTGTCGATCAATGATGTCGATCAGCCAATAGGCCAAAAGTTAACCCATGACACACTTTGATTGACAGCCCCCTCATTTGCATAGTGAAGCAGAAAAGCAAAAAGAAATGAAAAAAAGCAAATCCATCAGTTAAGATAAATGAATAACTAAATAAATAAAAAAATGCGATATAAGTGAAAATAAAATGGTAAAGTTAATAAATAGTGGAATTAATCCAAAGATAAATCAAAACAGAAGCAAACTGAAACAGAAACATCAATTTATGTCACATAATATAACAATAATATTATTTCATGACTACAGTTATTTTTAATATTTTTTTTGGTCAGTGTAGTGGGACATCTATCTATTTATCAAATCTTTTTTTTTATGTATTTATTTTCGATTTGGACAATTCAGGTCGTCCACAGAGACACAAAGACAATCAGGGCTGAAGAATAAACAGTCAGAGACAGATTGAGGTTTGACTTTTAATCCTTGATGTGCAGAAAAACAAGATGGACAACATGAGACGTGATGAGACTTGATGAAACTTGATGAAACATGACAAGACAAAATCAGACGTGATGAGACGTGACAAGACATGATGAGACTTGATTAGACGTGATGAGATGTGTTGAGACGTGATGAGACAAGATGAGACTTGATGAGATGTGATGAGACGTGATGAGACTTGATGAGACGTGATGAGACAAGATGAGACTTGAGACGTTATGAGACGTTATGAGACTTGAGACATTATGAGACGTGATGAGACATGATGAGACGTTATGAGACTTGAGACATGAGACTTGAGACTTGATGAGACTTGATGAGACTTGATGAGACGTGACAAGACGTGATGAGACATGATGAGACTTGATGAGACGTGACAAGATGTGATGAGACATGATGAGACTTGATGATATGTGATGAGACAAGCTGAGACAAGATGAGACTTGAGACGTTATGAGACGTTATGAGACTTGAGACATTATGAGACGTGATGAGACTTGATGAGACGTGATGAGACAAGATGAGACTTGAGACGTTATGAGACTTGAGACATGAGACTTGAGACTTGATGAGACTTGATGAGACGTGATGAGACTTGATGAGACGTGACAAGACGTGATGAGACATGATGAGACTTGATGAGATGTGTTGAGACATGATGAGACAAGATGAGACTTGAGACGTTATGAGACGTTATGAGACTTGAGACATTATGAGACGTGATGAGACGTGATGAGACTTGATGAAACGTGATGAGACAAGATGAGACTTGATGAGACGTTATGAGACTTGAGACATGAGACTTGATGAGACTTGATGAGACGTGATGAGACTTGATGAGATGTGTTGAGACGTGATGAGACAAGATGAGACAAGATGAGACTTGATGAGACCTGATGAGGCTTGATGAGACGTGATGAGACAAGATGAGACTTGATGAGACGTTATGAGACTTGAGACATTATGAGACGTTATGAGACTTGAGACATGAGACTTGAGACATGATGAGACTTGATTAGACGTGATGAGACAAGATGAGACTTGATGAGATGTGATGAGACGTGATGAGACTTGATGAGACGTGATGAGACAAGATGAGACTTGAGACGTTATGAGACGTTATGAGACTTGAGACATTATGAGACGTGATGAGACATGATGAGACGTTATGAGACTTGAGACATGAGACTTGAGACTTGATGAGACTTGATGAGACTTGATGAGACGTGACAAGACGTGATGAGACATGATGAGACTTGATGAGACGTGACAAGATGTGATGAGACATGATGAGACTTGATGAGATGTGATGAGACAAGCTGAGACAAGATGAGACTTGAGACGTTATGAGACGTTATGAGACTTGAGACATTATGAGACGTGATGAGACATGATGAGACGTTATGAGACTTGAGACATGAGACTTGAGACTTGATGAGACTTGATGAGACTTGATGAGACGTTATGAGACGTGATGAGACGTTATGAGACGTTATGAGACTTGATGAGACGTGATGAGACTTGATGAGACTTGATGAGACGTTATGAGACTTGATGAGACTTGATGAGACGTTATGAGACGTGATGAGACGTTATGAGACGTTATGAGACTTGATGAGACGTGATGAGACTTGATGAGACGCTATGAGACGCTATGAGACTTGATGAGACTTGATGAGACGTTATGAGACTTGATGAGACGTTATGAGACGTTATGAGACTTGATGAGACGTGATGAGACTTGATGAGACGCTATGAGACGCTATGAGACTTGAGCATCCGTGCTGAATTTTAAATGTAATTTCTGTTTCAAGCTGCATTTCTGTGTCTTTGTTTGATGAATCATTAAATACATGATGAAATAATTCATGTTTGTGCAGATGTGAAGGACGTAAACGTGAATTCATCAGTTTACATTGTCAATAAGCAGCTTGTTTCCACTCAGATGAAGCAGCCTGCAGATATTTGATGTTGGATGTTTCGACTCATTTCTTCTGCTGTGATGCACCAACCTCAGTAAACAGCTGACCTACATCTGACTGTGGCTCTACTGAAGTTTTAGGGTCTGAGTGAAAGCCGAGCTCTCAGTAACTGGACTCCTGCTGTA
Source organism: Pagrus major (assembly GCF_040436345.1). Classification (NCBI taxonomy): domain Eukaryota; kingdom Metazoa; phylum Chordata; class Actinopteri; order Spariformes; family Sparidae; genus Pagrus; species Pagrus major. Next base: position 31,840,376 of record NC_133229.1, read on the forward strand.
ACACATGGTGCTGACTCAGCTCTCACTGAGCTCCTGATCCGACCGCCTCCTGTTACAGCTGCACAGGGAAGCCCTGACGAACCACACCGGACCCACAGAGGTCTGTGATACACGACCCGTCTGGACTTCAGTAGATATCAGCGGGTAGATTATATCATATCTCTATATCAGTTAGAGAAAGAAAGACAGATATCTGCAGGTGTGGACGGAGTACTGAACAGGCCCGCCAGGTAAAAGACCACGGGCCGCTGCTGGACCAGAGCTGCTGTGAGAAGTGACTGTTAATATGTCCTGTGGGGAGGTCGACAGACAACACACAATACAACAACAGACAGACACAAAACAACTACAACAAGACATGAAGTGACTACAAACAAACACGTAACAACTACAAACAGACATGTAACAACTACTCAAAGACATGAAACACTACAAAAAACATGAAACTACAAAAAGACACAAAGTAACTACAAGAAGACATGAAACAAAGAGACAAAACAACTACAAAAAGACAAAACTACAAAACAATACAAAACCACTACAAACAGACATGTAACAACTACCAAGAGACGTGACAGACGTGAATGAACATAATCAATTAAAAACATTAACGACAGTTGTGTCATTACAGCAGCCTCACGCACACACACACACACACACACACACACACACACACACACACAACAGTGTGGAGGAAGCTGCAGGGTGGCAGAGAGCTGCTGAGGCTGCTGACAGGCAGGAGGCTGTTTTTAGCTTCTGAAGGTCACACACACACACACACACACACACACACACACAGGTCTTATCAGTCTTCTGTTACAGACTGTCAGTGTGTGTGCGTGTGTGTGATGAAGTCCAGACTCAGTTTTAACTGTAGAGATGAAAACAGGTTGGAGACAAACGTTTATTAAAGTCGGTCCTGTGGAGAACAAAGACATTCAGTCAGTGTTACTGACGGCTCCCATGTTTCTG
>NC_133229.1:31846347-31873847 GCF_040436345.1 Pagrus major
TTCTCTGGTTTTAAAGACATGACTCTTTCAGTTTGTTTTGACTGTAGGCTGTTTTATCCATTGTTTCCGTTGTATCCGTTGTTTCCGTTGTATCCGTTGTTTCCGTTGTTTCCGTTGTATCCGTTGTTTCCGTTGTTTCCGTTGTATCCGTTGTTTCCGTTGTTTCCGTTGTATCCGTTGTTTCCGTTGTTTCCGTTGTATCCGTTGTTTCCGTTGTTTCCGTTGTATCCGTTGTTTCCGTTGTATCCGTTGTTTCTGTTGTATCTGTTGTATCTGTTGTTTCAGTTGTTTCCGTTGTTTCCGTTGTATCCGTTGTTTCTGTTGTTTCTGTTGTTTCTGTTGTATCTGTTGTATCTGTTGTTTCTGTTGTTTCTGTTGTATCTGTTGTTTCTGTTGTTTCTGTTGTTTCTGTTGTTTCTGTGACTGACTGAGGGTCGCGTCCTCTCTCAGGTCAACAAAACTCCTCTCCTGAGGTGGATTTTCAGATTAACGGGACTTTAGCGTGCAGACATATTAATCATTAACTTACTGATTAATTCTTTTCTCATTTCATTGATTGTTTCATGGAAACGTTTGAGCCTCTTCCATCCAGCTTTTCATGATTACATGATTGAAGGACGCAGGCAGATGTGTGCACTGACCTGTGGACATATTTATCACAAACCTAAATTCAGGATGAGGACATGAAAACATGACTTGTTTTTTTCTGTTTGTTCAGAAAAAAGGTGGCTTTTTTCTGATTTGTCTTTAAATGAATAAAAATCCAGTCAGAGAACCAAAATGTTCAGAATTTGATGAGTGTGTCCGTCACACGTCAGATTAAAGACAATGTCTCTGTGTTTGGACAGATCACTCCGGGCAGCAAGGCAGCACAGGGTAACCTGGTCCAGGGTGACATCATCGTGGCCATCGATGGCGTCTGCACGGATGGGATGACTCACCTGGAGGCTCAGAACAAGATCAAGATGGCCAACTACAACCTGGCGCTCACCATGAGCAAGTTAGTAAAAACTAAAGAGCATTGTTTTTTTTGTTTTTTTTTAAGTATTTAAAATCAATGCACGATTAAACCAGGGTGTCAGAGACGCCCTGGTTTAGTGTTTATTGTGTCACTCAGCTGATGCTTTATTGGTTTTATCTACAGTGAAACAAACGACAAGGAGTTTTGAAACAGTTAGTAATACTTCACACGTGTTTCTCAGCTGACGGGAGTTTCTCTGCGCTGTGCGTGAAGTTTTTGACAGTGATTTAAATCCATGGTTTCTGTTTAATCTTCTAGTGAAACATTACAAGAACATCCAGTTTGTCATTCATACAGTAGAGACACACGTCATGTAAAGCTAAGGTTGCTCAATATCTTCAGTACATCTGCATTAATTGTTCCTGTGTGATCAGGAGGAAACACTGAGGGTCACATTAAGACTTAAAATGTAGTGGTCCTAAAATCTTTCCTTGAGGAACCCCACACTTTATTTTCAGACCTCAGTGTCGGTGTTTGGACTGGGATCAGAACCGTCACTATGTCAGATTCTCTCTACAACATATTCACGATAACGATATTATCTGGATATCTGTAGAAATTTAAAGAATATCAATCAAATCTTCCTGCGACTTTGTTCACTTTGTGTTCTGTCTCTAATTAAAGAGAGGTGGAGACAACACTGAATATCTTCTCTGGATTATTCACATGATATTTGACCTGTCTGATGACAGTTATTGTGAATGTATCAACAGGTGGGCCACAGATCAAACAGGACCAGAACCTTTCTGACTTATTGTCTGAATAAAGGAAACCATAGGACCAGAGTCTCTAATGTTCTACTTTAGTAATGTAAGATTGGAGATTGTTCTGATGGATCCAAACTGCCTTCTTAGAGAAGTTTAACCGCTGCAGTCTTCAAACTAAAGAAAAGATGTCGGCACCGTCAGGTCCTACTCGTTTCCTGACGGCATCCGACAGACGAGATCTGATAGTTCAGTGAGGAAATGAAAGCTCCTGAGTCTCATCACCATAGACACTCCGGGCCGTGTGATGAAGATCAGTCGTCCAGCTGAAGACGAGGAGCCTCCGTCATGTTGTTTTATCAGTGTGAGGTGGATGGTGATGGACAGCAGCAGCAGGAGGAGGTCAGGAAACAGACCTGATACAATCGAAGCTGTTTGACCTTCACACACAATCATTCCTGCTTTGTTCCCTTCCTGCAGCTCAGAATGAATCTGTGACTGTCAGGATACAGTTTGTCTTCACCAGCAGCTTTTTTGTTCTGTGGCACTAAAATCTTCTTGTGACATTGGACCTTGAGTTTTCTGTGAGCTGCAGCAGGAGGCTGGAGGATGTTTGTTCATCGCTGCTCACGCCTGAATAACTGAGCTCTTCCTTCAGTCCTTCCAGCTGACCTGATTATATGGAGTCCATTCAGTTGCAGCTTCCTGTGCAGAGAACATGAAGCGTCACCTCTCTCTATTATCTGTTGACGTACAGCTCTTACAGTTATTGTGCTGTGACCTCTGACCCTCGACCTCCTCCTGTCTGTTCGCTGAAGGTTTGAAGGCTTTTCTTTATGGCGCCGTCGGTGTGTAGGTGTTTCCTGTGAATGAGAGGCATTGACACAGTTTTTCTGTTTGTTCTGTCCATGTCCTTCTGTTGAGGCGTAAACGGTTCACAGCGACCCACGTATGGAGGATTTATGGAGAGTTTACTTGTACAGAACATTTACACAGTCGTCCTCTGAGGTTCAACCTCCGTGAAGCTTTGACAGTAAAACATTTCTGTGGAAAAACAGGACATGTGAGAGACGGATGGACGGACTGGATGTGGTCGTCGCTCTGTCTCAGGCTGCTGCTCATTATTTGTGTTCTTGCCGAGAATTTCAAGCAAAAAAGCTTTTTGATATTCACTGAAACCAGAGAAGAAATCAGGATTCTGTCCTTTAGTCCTTAATGAACCTCAGTTAACGACAGTGTTTATGTGTTTGTGTTTATGTTTATGTGTTTATGTTTATGAACCTGCTGGTGTCACGTTGTGTTCAGGCGCCAGTAAAAACAAGGGAAAATATATTTTTAAGAAAAAATCAGACAAGTGAACTATATATAATTTAATGACTATTGAAATATTAAAAAATCTTTTTTTTTACTTTACACACTTTTTATGTTGAACATAAAATCAGTGCGATCGAGTCGAGATGTCAGGAAACGGACCAGAACATCTGTGGCTGATTGGAAACAGGAAATTATTTTTTTACAGTCGCACCAATAAAAATGACTTCCTGTAAAATGTCCCACACTTCATAAAACATGATAAACATAAGTTAATTTTTCATTTCACATGTGGATCAGATCAGATCGGGTCGGGTCGGATTGGGTCAGATCAGTATTCTTGTCAGAAATCATAAGATTAAGAAACAAAACACAACAGACTAATAATAAAACGTGTGGAGGTAGTAAACGCTGACATCAGAAATGTTGATCATCACTAACGTTTATCTTCCTGCAGGTCGAAGCGTCCCATTCCGATGATGACACCGAGAATCGACGCCTCCGCTCTTCCCTCATTGATCCCCCACCAACAGGTAACTTTACCCATGATGCATCTTTGCTGCCTGCTGCACTCAAACCCACCCTGGATACTGAGGCGAGACTGATGCGTGATCACCTCTGAGGGAGTTAGTAATGGAGCGTTAACTCACAACACACACACACACACACACACACACACAGTGTGCACTCGTAGATGTCTGGCGCCTCCTGGTGGTCACAGGAAGAACAACATGAACTGAATCCAAGATGTCCCAAAACAATAAACACTGTTGAGTGAAAATGATCTTTAATTCCTGCAAAGTAAAAATATTTTTAGTGTCACAAACATAAAACTTATTATGTGGAGCAAATGTTACAGAAATATGGAAGCCCTGAGAGACAAATCAGAACAGTTTGTTTCTAAGTTTATTACTATTATTTTTCTTCTGTGGAAGAGCTGGGAAAAAAAGTTTTGTCAGTTGGTTTTTGTTTCATGAATGGAAAAAATATTAAATTTAAAAACTAAATAAAGAAATGTAATTAGAAAATTTAAATGACTAATAAATACTAATTAGTTTTGCCTCTCAGGGCTTCAACACATGACAGATGTAAGTGAGGAGACAAAGGCAGCAGAAACTGATGACAGTTTTACATTCAGGCTCGTTTTGTAAAAAAATATGTTAATAAGACATTTTTACAACATTGACAGCAGAACTTGTCTATGAAACATATTGATCACATATTGATAGTTGTTACCCAACATTCTCTGCTCCGTCCCCGTCTCGTCTCCTCCCCCTGACTCCCCCTCCTGCTCCACCTGTAGCCTCAGTCGCTGCAGGTAAACGGCCGGCTGTCGGCCTGCAGTGCCTCCTCCGTGCCTGCAGAGGCAGCGGCGGTCAGCCCCGCTCAGAGGAAGCAGTATAACTGTCCGATCGGCCTGTACTCAGAGGACGCTCTGAGGGAGATGGCAGCCATTCAGGCGGGTCGGCCTGCGGGGTACGTAGAGATGAGGAGGCCGGACGAGACGATTAATGATGAAGTGGAGGAAACATGGCAGGAGATCCACAACGGTCACTCAGAGGTGGAGCTGATCAGGAGCTGAACAGCAGTTTTATTTATCTCAGTTTCACTTTAAATCACAAGCCTGATCTGATTCATGTCGTTCAGGTCAAATACTCGTTAAATTAAGTTCAGTACAAAATGAAAATATAATTGTCCACTCAACACATCCTCACATCGTCAGTGTCGCCCACAACCACATACATCACCGTTCCTCAAACATCCAGCGACAGATGAACTGGATCGTACGCTCGTGGTTCGGTTGGAATAACTACATTATCTACAGAACTTCATTATCTACGTGACGTAACTTCACTTCAGTAGTAAATTAAAACAACTTATCGTTAGGGTTAGGGTTAATGTGTCGCTCTTTGTACGACTTTGCCTCACTTCCTCCTTTGCTGCTGTAATAATTGTAATGGCCACTAGAGGTCGCCGCCTCACACGAAACATAAATATGGGTCTTATTCAGAGTTGGGAGGGTTACTTTAACTTTACCTGAATACAAAACAGAGAAAATAAATATCAATAAGACGACTGGTACAGACTCATCATTCTTTATTTTAAATTTGTAATCCTGTTTTATTGCATGTATCAGTAATCTAATTTCATATTTTTTCTTTAACTCTACTAGAATACCATTACCTCTTTTTGGTATCCTGATTACATGTTACATGTATTCATTTCTCCCAAAGCCTGGTTCTTCAGATGAGGGTGGGCTGGTTCATCAGGTTCACAGCTCAGCAGCCTGATAGTTACAACAGATCATGAAAATAAGATTATTTCTGTGGTTTTTACGTCTTTTAATGAGGAAGTAAAGTCGTCTCAGTCTGAGCTCCACCGCTAATAGCTGCTGTTTCAGTACAGTCAGGTCAGGTTACATTTATTGTCCACATGTCGTCAGCAGAAACAAACAGTTAAAATTAAATATCATCAAGTCCAGTATTTCTTCTCTTTTAGCTCCATTTTTGGTCTCCACCAGCGAGCGCTGAGCGTGAACCAGAACAGTAAAGTTGGGTCCAGACAGATAAACAATGAGCTGAAACTACAAAGCTATGGTGGCTATTTAAAGGCAAAAGATGCTAACATTAGCTACTTAGCCTGGTACTTGACTACATAACATGTTTTCAGAATAGAACAAATCTTTTTGGGTTTTAAAGGGGACATATTATGCAAAACTCACTTTTTCCTTGCTTTAGTATGTATATTTGCGTATCCGGAGTGCCTCCCCACCCCTTAAGCATGATTTTTCGACAACTAAGTCAATGTTTCGTAAACTACCGGAGACAGGGATTGGGTCTCTAAACGAGCCGTTTGGATTTCGACCGGATTGTGACGTCACAATCCGGTCTTTTGCATACTCCAGTCCTCGCGCTGGCTATCTCCTCCCACACTTGGCCAGCTACCTGGACGAGGATCCGCCATTTTCTCGTTCTCGCTTAACTTGTACGCGACAGCCTGACCGCTACCATGTACAACACGACAGCCGAGCACTGCTGCTCTGTCGTAGGATGCACTGATCCTCCTGTTTGGCTACATGGCCTCCCTACCAAAGAGGATATCAGAGCGAAGCGGCTACATTTTATTTATCAGGGAAACGTCCCAGCTTCAGTGAGCAAAAGCGTTACGGTCTGTGCCAGTCACTTCACGCCGGACTGCTTCAGCAACCAGGTCAGGACTGGATGCTGGACTGGCAACAAGACTGTCCCTTAAAAGATGGATCCATACCCACTGTCAATGATGGAGCTGTAAGTATTTAAAAAACAGTGTAGTTTGTGTTACTTTGGCCGTTTAGCACATGCGCTAACGCTAACGCTAACCATCGATGTAAATATGAGGCTGAACTAACGTGAAGTTATCGATGTTGGGCTTACTGGCCGTAGGATTCACGATAATGTTACCAAACGTTAATTTGTCATATCAGCACTCTTTTAAAACATGACAGTGAATTGAGAAAATGAATTAGGATATTGAGATTTTATCGCTTCTAACCGGCCGGTGAACCACTGCTCGGCCGTGAACACGCAGTGGAGACGGGGTGAAATGTCTCGGTTGTTAGCGGACGGTGAGCTGCTGTTCCTCCGTGAACACGCAGAGGAGACGGGGTGAAATGTCTCGGTTGTTCGCGGACGGTGAGCTACGTTAATTCATTAGCATGTTGTGCTAAAGGACAGTGACCTGCACGTCACCTGCAGTAAAGCGATCACTACTTTGTTTTGGAGCCGGAGACAGGGGTCAGCTGCTACATGTCTGCTGTGCTACTATCAGTCATATGCAGGCTTGGACACAGAAAAGTTGCTTCGCAAATGTGTATAGCTCGTTGCCATGGTCACGCGATGCCGTCCTCACGTCTTCCGCCCGGCAGGAAGAGGTGGGCGGCGCACGCAGTAGCTCATTAGCATAAAAGGCACTCAAACCGGCCGCTTAAAACAGGGCTGTGAAACTGGTGTGTAAACACCCCTGCTGTGCTCAATCCTTCGGTGTTTTCCACCAAAGCATGTTACTGTCATTCCATTTAGACATCAAGGAACCATGTCAACAAGCAGAAATGAGCATAATATGTCACCTTTAAGTTCGACCATCAGCGCTCAGACAAACACGTGATGTTTCCTGACAGCAGCTCCTCCTCTGAGATTCCTGCCATGTGGACGACACGTCAGCTGAGCTCAGACTGAACCTCTGTTGACATTAAACAACCAAGAGAAGAAGAAACGAGGGCGGATCAGAACATTCTGAAGATTCTGACAACACGAGTCTTAAAGTCTCAACAAACAACAAAACAACAGCTGGAGCTGCACCAATCAATAGTAACTGATGATTTAACCTTAACTTAAGAAGGTTCTCAGCATGTAGCTCAGTGAGTACAGTGGTGGAGAGTAACTAAGTACAATTACTTAAAGGAACAGTTCACCCAAAAATTTAATTTCTGTGATATTATTACTTTTACTCAAGTAAATCATCAGATTACTTCTTCCACCACTGAGTGATGTGACTGAGTGAGGAGGAGCTCATCCAACAAACACATTACTGTACACACACACACACACACACACACACACACACACACACACACACACACACACTATCCTGCAACAGATTAAAATACACACTTCCTCTTTAGCAGTTGCAGCTTTACAAAGCTCTGATGGGAGGGAAGTGTGTGTGTCTGTTACCATAACTATTCATAATCATATCGCACACACACACACACACATACAGTTTCCTCAGTTCACAGTGTGATTCGGTTACTGTGTCACTGACGAGGCCAAACACCTGTTGGTTCCTCTGGCTGCAGTTAAAGGTCAGGGAACCTTCTGGACACACACACACACACACACTCACGCACACACACACTGCCCTTGGTTTACCTCTGCAGTACGACACTCGTTGCCTGGAGACTCGGACCTAAAATGATTGAACATGATGGATGAATGAAGAATTTCTGTTTGTTCAGATTGATTCTCATGTTTGTATGAAAACATGAAGCAGGAAGCAGCTGATTAGCTTAGCATCTTAGCATACAGATATACCATATACTCTTCTTCATTGTGGCAGTCTTGGTCCGTTCTGTGACGATGGACTGATCAGCTCTTCACAAAGTTTCTTTGGTTTTAACAGCTGATGGACTGTAGATCTCAGTACACCTGTGAGAGGACCCTCTGAGGTCCTCAGACCAGATGTTTCCCCTCAGTGTCTCTTCATTAAACTCTCTCCTCACACAAAGATTGGTTGGAGTGGTTGACCTCTGACCTCTGTTTCTCCCCTCTGTGTTGTCATTCATGTTTTCTAACGACTTCCTCTTCTCTCTCCTCTTCATCTCCTCGCTGTGGCTCAAACCAGGTCGTCCCCCTGCCGGCCCAAAGTTGGTACCCTCCTTTTTTGCTTATTGCATCCTGGATGTGTTGTGCTGTTGTTTGGACCTTTGAAGGCATGCTTTGGTTCTGTGGTGTCAGTGTTCCCTGTACATACGTTACAGATAATAACAGATCAGAGGAAATAGTTTCTCCTCTTTATGTTTCTAACACAGAAACATTTAGCTCGAACACTCTTCCTCTCGTGTTGTGAACTGATTGAAACAGATTGGAATATCAGGTACATTTGAAGGTGAAATTTCAAATAAAAGCCTCCAAAACATCAAAGCCTGAGTAATAAGCCTCAACACGATATGAGTCAGGTAATATCCTGTCCTGACGACCTGACAGGGCGTCGGGCTCAACAATCGATCCTTTAATCTGGTGTCGTAATCATAGCTGTAATAATGGATCTGTTGGATCTGTTGGATCTGTTGCCTCAGTGTCCAGACAGAAGAAACACAGAGTCTGAATCTTTTTGTCTTCTCTCTCCGAGTTTGATAAATTCCACGTGGGTGTTGTTGGTGTTGACCAATAGGAGCAGAGAGCGCTCTTTACCTGTGAACATGGTGAAGGGAAGGAGATGATGCTGTTGGGGCTCAGTGTTGCCAGATCTCATGACAGAAACAAGCAACCAGACCTGTGGAAAACAAAGACGACAGATGATATAATCATTAATGTGTACGAGACAGAAGCCACTTGATCACTTATATTGATCTGATTTAAGAAACTCTATCTTGGAATTTTACATTTGCCTTGTTAACTCTAAGGAAGTGGAACATGAATAAATGAATGAATGAAAAACAAAGTGAAGATTGACTCGTCCTTCACTTCAGTACTGCTCCGTCTCTGTAGTTTGATTTCATCCCTGGCGTTGTGTTGTGTTGTGTTGTGTTGTGTTGTGTTGTGTTGTGTTGTGTTGTGTTGTGTTGTGACTTGATTCTTGTGGTTTGCTGTGTGTCCATGAGGCTGATTGTGTTTTTCAGCTGAAGAGACAAACAAGTTTCCAGCTACTGAAGCAGCAGAGACTTAATTAACTGTCAGAACCCCTCCTGGGTCATGTTCTGCTGGTGTGTGTGTGTGTGTGTCTGCATGCGTCCTCACACACACACTGATGTTATTAAAAATAGAGACCGATGCTGAATGTGACTGATGAAACCTCAGCTATGTCTCTGAGACAATCGTCTCCGTTACGTCTCGTGGTATTTGACTAAAGGTCACAGTGTTCGTCTGAGGCTGCTTGATGCTGAATAAAATCAAACTCACCGTCTCTGGCAGAACCGTCGGGTTCTGGTGTGTTGGTTTGATGGTAATAGTTATTATTACCTGCCTGTTGTGAAAAGAACATGAAGTATTTCCTCTTGTTTCTGTGGCTGTAGACAATCAGGGAACATTCACAAGACAAATTAATCTACTTTATAAAGTCGTTCTCAAGCTTTATTTGACTTAGATCCAACCATTGAACCAGTAACCACAACAGCACCAGAGTCCCTTAACAAATGTAGTGATTTTAAGAATTTTGAGTTAAAACAAACTTTATAAATTTTGTGAAACTCTGTCTCTGACAGATTCTTCATTATTTGTTCCTTCTTGTAAATTCAGCAAATGTTCTACATGAACTTCTTTCTGTCTTTGTGTAGAAACATGGAGTCTGTTTGTCCCAGTGATGGACGGGTTTATTTCATATAGAGCAGGAAGTGACATCACATCACAGGAGGTCACTCAGATGCATGTTAATGTAGCTGTGAACAGTTTGGTTTGAAGTTTGGTGTCACAGGAGAGTTTTAGTTTCTGTTTCTGAGGCGTCTCCGTCCTGATGACGGTGAAAGTGTTGCAGCTGTGAAGGTTGTTGCATGAAGAAGCAGTTGAAAGCGTGTAACCAGGTGACTGTTGCTTGAGGATGTGATTGGTTGTTATTGGCTGTGAGCATGACGGCCTCCATGTTTCTTCTTTTAACACCAACTTTTGACCCCGTCGCCCACCTCACATACCTCCCTTCTTCCCTTGTCCTCCAACTATCTGTCCACTTCCTGTCTTCCTCTCCGTCACCACTCGTCCTCCTCCACGTCACCTCTCCTGCCATCAGCGCCGGCTTCATCCCCGGCGCTCTGGACACCGCCCTCTCCACTCATAAGCCCATAGAGGTGAAGGGCCCCGGCGGTAAGGCCACCATCATCCACGCCCAGTACAACACGCCCATCAGCATGTACTCACAGGACGCCATCATGGACGCCATCGCAGGGCAGACACAGGGGAAGGGGCATGATGCTGGGTGAGAACACCTCCACCTCCACCTCCACCTCCTTCTTCTTTTCACTCCTGCTCTTCCTCTTCACCATCTTTTTGCACGTTGTCCTTCTTCCTCCTTTTCCTTCTTCCTGTACTTCTATGTTCTCCTCCTCCTCCTCTTCCTCCTCCTCCTCTTCCTCCTCCACCTCTTTCTCCTCCTCCTCTTCCTCTTGCTCCTCCTCATCCTCCTCCTCCTCCTCTTCTTCCTCCTGTATGTTTCCTCTGTTCCTGTATCGTATTGGCTCGTACACAGTCGCTGGTCTGGTTGATATTTGAAGTTAAAGTTTGGACTTTGTGTTTTCTGGAGGTTGTGTTGTGTCTTGTGTTACAGTTGTGATGCTGCAGGTGGTTGTGTTGTGTCTTGTGTTACAGTTGTGATGCTGCAGGTGGTTGTGTTGTGTCTTGTGTTACAGTTGTGATGCTGCAGGTGGTTGTGTTGTGTCTTGTGTTACAGTTGTGATGCTGCAGGTGTTTGTGTTGTGTCTTGTGTTACAGTTGTGATGCTGCAGGTGTTTGTGTTGTGTCTTGTGTTACAGTTGTGATGCTGCAGGTGTTTGTGTTGTGTCTTGTGTTACAGTTGTGATGCTGCAGGTGGTTGTGTTGTGTCTTGTGTTACAGTTGTGATGCTGCAGGTGGTTGTGTTGTGTCTTGTGTTACAGTTGTGATGCTGCAGGTGGTTGTGTTGTGTCTTGTGTTACAGTTGTGATGCTGCAGGTGTTTGTGTTGTGTCTTGTGTTACAGTTGTGATGCTGCAGGTGGTTGTGTTGTGTCTTGTGTTACAGTTGTGATGCTGCAGGTGGTTGTGTTGTGTCTTGTGTTACAGTTGTGATGCTGCAGGTGTTTGTGTTGTGTCTTGTGTTACAGTTGTGATGCTGCAGGTGGTTGTGTTGTGTCTTGTGTTACAGTTGTGATGCTGCAGGTGGTTGTGTTGTGTCTTGTGTTACAGTTGTGATGCTGCAGGTGGTTGTGTTGTGTCTTGTGTTACAGTTGTGATGCTGCAGGTGTTTGTGTTGTGTCTTGTGTTACAGTTGTGATGCTGCAGGTGTTTGTGTTGTGTCTTGTGTTACAGTTGTGATGCTGCAGGTGGTTGTGTTGTGTCTTGTGTTACAGTTGTGATGCTGCAGGTGGTTGTGTTGTGTCTTGTGTTACAGTTGTGATGCTGCAGGTGTTTGTGTTGTGTCTTGTGTTACAGTTGTGATGCTGCAGGTGTTTGTGTTGTGTCTTGTGTTACAGTTGTGATGCTGCAGGTGGTTGTGTTGTGTCTTGTGTTACAGTTGTGATGCTGCAGGTGGTTGTGTTGTGTCTTGTGTTACAGTTGTGATGCTGCAGGTGGTTGTGTTGTGTCTTGTGTTACAGTTGTGTTACAGTAGCAGAGTGTGTGAGGTCACAGGTGACGTGGTGTTTCAGGTGTCTGGGTCTTTATGGTTAAATGTGTTTCCAGCAGTGAGACTCTGCAGCTGCGTGTTGGCTAATAATCATATCTGTGAATGTGGTGTGACGTGTTTGGTACCAACATCAACAGAACATGTGATACCAGCAAGTAGCTGAGCAGCTCTGAGTACAAGACTTCTTAAAGCCTGTGGACAATCAGAGGTTCAGATCAGAGGTTGTGTCGTGTTGTGTTGTGTTGTTGTTGTTGGTGTTGTTGTTGTTGTGTTGTTGTTGTGTCGTGTTGTTGTTGTTGTTGTGTCGTGTTGTTGTGTTGTGTTGTTGTTGTGTTGTTGTTGTTGTTGTTGTTGTGTTGTGTTGTTGTTGTGTCGTGTTGTTGTGTTGTCGTTGTTGTCGTTGTTGTGTCGTGTTGTGTTGTTGCTGTTGTTGTTGTTGTGTTGTCGTTGTTGTGTCGTGTTGTGTTGTTGCTGTTGTTGTTGTTGTGTTGTTGTTGCTGTTGTTGTTGTTGTGTTGTCGTGTTGTGTATGAACCCTTCTCTGTGTGTTCCTCCTAACACTCTGTACACTAACAATCAGTTTTCCATCTTGTTGTAAACTTGTGTTGACGGCTGATCTTCTGTGTGCATGAAGAAGTGATGTTGCTCCAGACGTCCTCAAACACACACACACACACACACACACACACACACACACACACACTCCCCCTGCTGTGTCACATCCAGCTCATTTACTGAGAAACAGCGTTCACATACAAAACGTCTCATTTAAAACATGAAGTTCTGAGTTTCTTCTTCTTCTTTTGGTGCTTTATATCTTTAAATGTTCTGTCAATCAAAAACATGTCAGATATCTCTCATGTGGCTCTCTTGTGAACACTTTCTGATGACAGCAGCCATCTTCATCTCCATCCTCACAGTCTCCTTCTTCTTCTTCATGTCATGCAAATCAAATCAGAACCAGCTCAGTACCGCTTCTTCTTCCATCTCATGTAAAATCACATCAGCTGTTTGCTTGTGTGTCTTTTTGGCAATGACAAAACATTTTAGTGCTCCAGGTTTCAGTCAGGGCGTCCAAACTTTACCAAAAAACCCTAAACGTGGCTCCCAGTCCCTGAAGCTTCAGCTCCAGTGTGTTGGTGTTGACTCGGTTTGGTTTCGGGGGTTTGGCGCCCTCTATCTGTGGTTGCAGTTCTCTCCCAGTTAAAGGGCATCTTGTAGACAGCGCCTCCGCCGTCTACCAGGCTGTCCAGAGTGCAGAGAAGGACCCGGAGCTGGGCAACAGGGGGCGCCGCAGTGTCAACATGCAGTCCAAGTCCTTCCGGGTCCTCACCCACATGACCCGAACTGAGTCCAGTAAGTTCCTGTCCTGAAATGCTGAGTTTAAAGTCTGAGAATTTCAATTTTTGGGTGAACAGTTCCTTTAAAACTGAGCATGCTCAGTAATGTCTCCTCTCATGTTTCCTGTCTGTTCCAGCACCAGGAGAGAATGAGGAGGAGGAGGAGGAGGAGGAGGTGCTGAGGAGGAGCAGGTAGGCAGCAGAGCTCCATTAAACAGCTGCTGACCTCACCTGTACAATCTGCCCCGCCCATAAACACATGGCCCCGCCCCCTGCATCGTCTTACTGCCCCGCCCACAACACATCATCTCATTAGATAGCGAGAGAGTGGAGTTAACGAACAAATGATCCTGAACTCATCCTGACCGCCCCTTAAAGTGACTCAGTACATTTACTCGAGTACTGTACTGAGCCAAACTTTATCTTTGATGTTGAAAACCCTTTTGCAGATATCTGGAGATTATTCATCAAACTTATCTCTTAAAGAGGAAATCATGTTTTTCCTGGATCATCTTTCTGAGTTCAGAGTTCTTTTTTCACTTGCCTCTCAGGGCTTCTGTAGTACGAAGATCCCAAGTTCCCTTAACTGACTTCATTCCTCTGTGCTCAGATTTTTAAAAAATAATAAGGGTCCTGCACTGAGTCTGCAGCAGCTCACCGAGAGTCTAAGAGTCTGCAGCAGCTCACAGAGAGTCTGCAGCAGCTCACCGAGAGTCTAAGAGTCTGCAGCAGCTCACCGAGAGTCTAAGAGTCTGCAGCAGCTCACCAAGAGTCTAAGAGTCTGCAGCAGCTCACCGAGAGTCTGCAGCAGCTCACCGAGAGTCTGCAGCAGCTCACCGAGAGTCTAACATTCTGCAGCAGCTCACCGAGAGTCTGCAGCAGCTCACAGAGAGTCTGAGAGTCTGCAGCAGCTCACCGAGAGTCTGCAGCAGCTCACCGAGAGTCTGCAGCAGCTCACAGAGAGTCTGAGAGTCTGCAGCAGCTCACCGAGAGTCTGCAGCAGCTCACCGAGAGTCTAACAGTCTGCAGCAGCTCACCGAGAGTCTGCAGCAGCTCACCGAGAGTCTAAGAGTCTGCAGCAGCTCACCGGGAGTCTGAGAGTCTGCAGCAGCTCACCGAGAGTCTGAGAGTCTGCAGCAGCTCACCGAGAGTCTGAGAGTCTGCAGCAGCTCACCGAGAGTCTGAGAGTCTGCAGCAGCTCACCGAGAGTCTGCAGCAGCTCACCGAGAGTCTGAGAGTCTGCAGCAGCTCACCGAGAGTCTGCAGCAGCTCACCGAGAGTCTGCAGCAGCTCACCGAGAGTCTGAGAGTCTGCAGCAGCTCACCGAGAGTCTGCAGCAGCTCACCGAGAGTCTAAGAGTCTGCAGCAGCTCACCGGGAGTCTAAGAGTCTGCAGCAGCTCACCGAGAGTCTGCAGCAGCTCACCGAGAGTCTGAGAGTCTGCAGCAGCTCACCGAGAGTCTGCAGCAGCTCACCGAGAGTCTGCAGCAGCTCACCGAGAGTCTGAGAGTCTGCAGCAGCTCACCGAGAGTCTGCAGCAGCTCCCTCAGCTGGTCAGCTGTGTTGGGATATGGCTGCAGATAAATGAAATGTGTCGCATTATTTTTGGGGGACCAAAAATATTCACATAACACAAAACAAATAAACAATCAGGTGAAACACTAAAATATCTCTAGTTAATTGTGAGTAGTGTCCATCATTAAGTAACATTCAATTGTTATAGGTGTGATGTAAAGAGCTGGTGTGACCAGCAGGGGGAGACTACATCTGAAATAATAATAAAATAAACATAAATAAAATAACTGCATGAAATAAGGGAAAAGTTTTAGAATTGAAGCCCTCCCATGAACACTAACTATTATATGTTTTAATCCACTACATTTATTTGATACATTTCAGATTAATAATACTTAATTTATAACCAAAAAAAGATGAGACTGGGTTGATCTCCTGGAGTAAATTAAAAATATACTCAGCCACATTTGTCTGACTTCTCAATCTAGGTAACTGAATAATCCCATAATTCTCTGCTGTATCAATAATTAATCAGAATCAGAAATACTTTATTGATCCCCGAGGGGAAACAGCTGCTCCCATTCAAAAGTCTTAGAAAGTCTAAAGGTGGTCACAGTGCGAGTGTCAGGCCTAGGCTTGGAAGGAGGACTCAGGAGCAGAATTAGGACAATTAGAGCAGGCTTTTATTGTGAAATATGTTTTCTTTACTTGAACGCTTAGCAAGGTGACAAACAAATAGGCTATAAAGCACAATATCTAATCTGCAGGCTGAGAAAACAAGCAACAGCACTACAACAAAATGAGGCAAAACAACCTCAAAGAAAAAGGAAACAGAAAATCACTCCTGAGGAGGCAAATAAAAGGACTAAGAACTAAACTACTCTGGCTCACTGGCTATGAAAACTTATAACAAAAAAATCACTCCAATCGGAGGAAGAAGAAAAGGCTGTAAACATAAATTACTCTCTCGACTGACTATGAAAATGAATGAGGGCTGGGGTGCGTGACGAATACAACACTCTGGCACAGAACAAAGGGAGACGCAGACTATAAGACACATCAGGTGAGGGAACACAGGTGGAAACAATTAGGGATTAGGGGAGACATCAGACTGGAGGCACATGAGGAAGGGCAAGTGACCTGAAACTAGAGGAGAATTACTTTTCAAAATAAAACAGGAAGTTCACGAGACACAAAACCCAGGACAAGACACCCCTCACCGCGGTGTGACAGTGAGGAGTTAAACTGATCATCAGATGATTCTGAGCTGAACCAGACGAACTAATCACACATTAAACTGTAACAACAGCAGCGACACACTAACATGAGTCCAATGATGCAGCTTCGGTTCTGATTAAAGTTGGTACTGATCAGTTAACGAGCTATTACAGACTGTGACCTGAATAATAATCAATATGTGGAGCTTAATCTGTCAACCACATTTTAATCCAGACTTTAAAAACATTTTTCTTGTGACTGAAGAAAAATGTGTCCTCTCCAGTGGACGTCATGTTCTGTCTGTTCACATCACATTTTATTCTCTTTGTTTTACTCTTTTTTAAAAACAGTGATATCAAATATTCTTCAGATTTCATCTAAATAAAGTCACATTTTAAAATACAAAAATAAAGAAATAAAGAAAAAGTTATTGACATGACTTTCACTTGTATACGATCAGGAGACGATCAGGAGATGATCAGGGCCGCTGTAAAAAAACAGAACAACTGAGTTGAGACTTTTTTTCCACAATACTGAGTTTAAAGTCAGAGCTCCAACATTTTTTACAGTGGTCCTAATCATCCGCCGTGTGTATGCAAGTGACAACAAACACTGAAAAATAATTATTACTTTTGATTTAGTAAGTCAGTGTCAGTTTCTGGACAGAAGACAGAAAGAGGAGCGACACCACACTGGAGATGAAGATGAAGAGGAACCTTCGTTTAAGGCTCAATAACAAAATGAAGGCAGAAATCAGATTTTTATTTATTTTTTGCAAAAGAAAAAAAACATGAAGAAATGGAAGAAAAATCAAACGTCACATTTTCTCGACGCTATAACGCCTGAGCAACATGGAGATCAATAACACTTAACAATAACACTTCACAATAACACTTCGCAATAACACTTCGCAATAACACTTCGCAATAACACTTAACAATAACACTTCACAATAACACTTCACAATAACACTTAACAATAACACTTCGCAATAACACTTCACAATAACACTTAACAATAACACTTCGCAATAACACTTCACAATAACACTTAACAATAACACTTTGCAATAACACTTAACAATAACACTTCGCAATAACACTTCGCAATAACACTTCGCAATAACACTTAACAATAACACTTCGCAATAACACTTCGCAATAACACTTAACAATAACACTTCGCAATAACACTTCGCAATAACACTTCACAATAACACTTAACAATAACACTTCGCAATAACACTTCACACACTTCAATAACACTATATATATGTATATACATATATACATATCTATGTATATAGATATATATATACATATATATTACTGTATACTGTATATATAATTAATTAATAATTATAATATATACTGATATGTATATAACTAATAATTATATATATACTGTATATATAATTAATGTAAATCAATCTTGGTGTTGTGTTGGTGTTCATGTTGTTAATTGTTGTGTTCTGTCCGAGTGTTTGGACAGATGCTTTGGCAACATTGTTGTTAAAACTTTCATGCCAATAAAGCCCCTTTGAATTTGAATATATATATACATACATATATGTATGTATATGTATATATATGTATATATATACAAATATATATGTATGTATATATGTGTGTGTATATATACACATATATGTATGTATATGTATATATGTATATATATACAAATATATATGTATGTATATATGTGTGTGTATATATACACATATATGTATGTATATGTATATATACATATTTATGTATATATATGTATGTATATCTGTCTCTCTCTGTCTCTCTTTCTGTCTGTCTCTGTCTCTCTGTCTCTGTCTCTTTGTTGCTGCTAACACACTTCCTGTGCTTCAGCCCTACTGAGCATGCTCCAGCTTCTGCTGACTCCGCCCCCACCGCTCCGCCTGCTAGCGCCGCACTGCAGCCTCTGGACCCCGTCCCCGCTTCAACTGGCCCCGCCCCTCACAGGTAACCAATCAGCTGTGAGCTGATCTGAGTGAAAGACGATGATTGGATGAGTTTGTTGGTATTATCATGGCTGTCACACTCAGTGATCATGTGATCACGTCTGGTCATCGTGTGTTTACTGATGAGGTCACAGATGTTTGTTTGTTTGTTTGTTTGTTTGTATCTGAAGATTTATGAGATTTATGGACAACAACACATTGAATCATTTAACCCTTTGCTGACTCTTGTTTCACTTTATTCAGCAGGTTCATGTTTGTTTTATGTTTTAAGTTTTTATTTATTAATGTTGACTTGAAGTTTAATGATACAACTTTTGATCTGATTAAAGCAGATTTGAACTGACTGAACATTAATTAGGAGTTATCCTAATTGGTCCAGATGATGAGTGCTACAGTTTGGGGGCCTGAACATTTTCAGATGTGGAGCCATCGCTGAAATGCCGCTTGGCGGCCATTTTACTTTCCACCATAACTAAATTGTGTATTTTGCATCACATCTCCTGAACCCAACATGACAACACAGACAAGGTGACTGCTGCCTCCATGTTTCCATGGTGGAGGATTACAACAGAGAAACAGAGCGCTGTAGTGACCACGTCAGAAGTTAGCATTGCTCTGGTTCCTCATCTTCACAGATGAACTCCACTCTGTGATGTTTGAAGGTAAATTAAATGTGTAGCAGTAAAACAAGCAAATCTCCACCGAAAGTTGAAATAAAGTCAATTTTTTAAAAAAAGAATAAAGGAGAGCTCAGTGAAATTAAATGAAACTATTTAGAATCAAAACTTTAAAGGAAAGTTAAAGAGCATCACAAAAAAACAGGATTTAAATCAGGAGTCCTCAAACTTATTACTCTGTTCGAGTTTAGATGTCTGAGTTAACGATATGCACCTGAATGCACCATTAAGTCTGTGTGTGTGTGTGTGTGTGTGTGTGTGTGTGTGTGTGTGTGTGTGTGTGTCACACCACGGGGCTGGATTCACTTTGAGAAGCTCTGGTTTCAGTAATCACATTATGGTATGGACGGAGGATTGAAGGATTTGTCTGTTTTCCAGCTCCACAGTTAATATTGACCCTCTCAGTTCTCCGTAGTTTGACTGAATGTTGTGTCTGCTGTGATTTGATGTTGTGTGTGTGTGTGTGCGTGCGTGCGTGCGTGCGTGTGTGTGTGTGTGTGTGTGTGTGTGTGTGTGTGTGTGTATGTGTGTGTGTTCAGCTGTGATCTGGATCAGAGTTCAGCTCCTGGAGGATTCTGAGTTTGTAGTCAGACGTGTTCAGGTTGAACATCTGGGACTGTTGTTAGGAGCCTGTTTGACTGTGTTGTGTTTGTGTCTGAGGGACATGTCCGTCTCTTTAGCTGCTGATCACTCCTCCATGTTGACCAGCTCGTCTCTGACTGTGTGTGCCTGCTGTTATCAGAGCTTGTGGGCTGAAGTAGGAATTGACAGATGGACAGATCTCAGGTCCATGTCAACCTCTTACAAGACACTGAAAACACAACAAACACAATACGAAGAGGCAGGAAACATCTGAATTATCACCTGCAGCAGGTTTACCTCTCAGGATGCAGATCGCCATGGTGACCTCTGCTGTTGTGTCTCCACACCTGCAGCCTGAAGCGACAGTCTGCTGCTGGTTACAACTTCCAGCACAAAGCTGCCGTCTCCAGGTATCAACACCGGCAGGGATCCAGCTCCGGTCCACACGCTGCCAGTGATTAGTCTGCTTCACGCTACATAACAAACCATCTGCCTTTAAACAGGCTTCTTCTTCTAAAACTCCTCGAAGGCCCATGAGTGGATTTCAAGTCTCAGTATGCTTCAAGTAACCACAACATCACCAGACTCCCTTAACAAATGTAGTGATTTTAAGAGTTGTTGAGTTAAAACAAACTTTATAACGTAGTGAAACTCTGTCTCTGACAGATTCTGAATCATTGTCTCCTTCTTGTAAATTCAGCATTAAATGAAAACAGTAAGTTGTGTGTTTCCTTGTAAAAAGTGTCAGTTTGTGGCAGCATGGCTGCACCAGCCTGTCTGCTTCTGTGTCTAAAGTGCTAAAGTCTGACCTGCCAACATTTAGCAGCTGTTTGAACACACTGTTTACACTGATTTCACCATTTACACTCAGTTTATGAAAGAGGAAACATTTTACAGATACACTAAACAGTAACAAATATCGCTACTTCTTTGTCCCCGTGGAGAAAGTCCCCAGACTCCCTTAACAAATGTGTCAGTTTAGTGAGTTGTTGAGTTGGAGACACTTTATAAACTGTGTGAAACTCTGTCTATGACTGATTCTGACTTATTTGTTCCTTCTTGTAAATTCTGCAAATGTTCTACATGAACTTCTTTCTGTCTTTGTGTAGAAACTTTGTGTCCGTTGTGTAAATCCCTTCGTAAAATGAAAGTTACAAAAGTTGTCTGACCTGGTTCTATTGGACTATCCTCTTCATTTGAAGCATACTGAGGTCTTTGTTTTTAAAATGGGTGACCCTGATGGGAATTGAACCTCTAACCTGCCAGTGTTGGTGCATTGCTCAGTGCAGGACCATGTAACCGTTGAGTAATAAGACTTAACAACTTCATCCTGCAGGCTGAATCTCTTCTAACTGGCTCTCAAGTCCAGCTGTCACATGTTTATCCTCTGTTATTTCTTACAGGCTGGTTGTCAGGCTGGTTTGTACTCATCTGCTTTCTTTATTAAAACTGTCACTAACCTTTGAATATCCTGTGTGTACAAAGGTAAACACCCAGTGAGCACTGATTAGATGATTTGCAGGTTTTTATATAATCACTATATTTCAGCATTTGGGCCAGTTTGATATTGAATTCTGAAATACTACAGAAATATTAACGTTACGTGTAACAGAGACGACTTCTAACCTGCAAATCAACAAATGAGTGTTTGTCACAGGTGAGTATTTCTGCACATTTACACATTTGGCATTAAAAGTTGGAACTACAAATGAAACTTGGTCTTTTGCAATGAGTTCAAAGTCGCAAGAGGAACTTCCTGTTCACAAACTAAAACAACCGTTGCTGCAGGATAAAGATAAAGTCATTGTTTAAACCCACTTTACTGATTTGTAGTCATCTTGTGTCCCTTTGTGTTAATATTTGTGTCTTTGTTGTTTCTCATTAAGTCGTTTTGTCTCACTGTAGTCATTTTGTGTCTCT
The DNA here is from genome assembly GCF_040436345.1 of Pagrus major. Taxonomy (NCBI): domain Eukaryota; kingdom Metazoa; phylum Chordata; class Actinopteri; order Spariformes; family Sparidae; genus Pagrus; species Pagrus major. The sequence continues at coordinate 31,867,670 of NC_133229.1, forward strand.
CTTTAGTCGTCTTGTGTCACTTTGTCTCTGGTTTGTGTTTCTTTGTAGGTATTTTTGTGTGTCTCTGTTTATTCTGTGTCTCTGTGGACATTTTGGTCACTTAGAATAGAAGTTCTGGTCCATGGACCGCCTCACCTCTTGGGCACTGTGCCTGTGCCCAGCTGGCCCACTGTCGTCCAGGAGATGAAACAAAAACCAAGTTGCATAAAAAAGTTTCAAACAGAAGTCTGAGAAAGTTTGTGTTCAGTGTGACGGCAGTGCAGAGGACGTGTGTGTCTGTGTGTTTGTCATGGATCAGATCCGTTTTCATTGTTGTAAAACTTGTAATAATGACGCCTCAGTGAGATATATATGTATATGTATATGTGTGTGTGTGTGTGTGTGTGTGTGTGTGTGTGTGTGTGTGTATATATCACAGTATATGTATGAATCAGCATGTTTCCGTGCCTCTGCAGCCCGTACGCTCAGCCTCCTCCGATGCATCAGGCTCCACAGGCCCCGCCTCCACAGCACTACCAGCTAATCCCCCAGCAGTACCAGCAGCCTCCCACGCAACAGTTCCCGCCCACGCAGCAGAGCTCCATTCAGATCCCTCTTGGCCCCGCCCCTCCCAAGGTGGTCAGCACTGCCTGCATCTACCCCTCCCAGCCAGGTGAGTACGCCTGAGAGCTGACCTGACAAACAGAGAGGCAGAAGAAGAAAACACTAACAGCCTTCTTCTCCTTCAGCTCCGGCTCCTGCTCCATCTCTAATCCCACCTCCTCAGCCCCGCCCCCCAGCTGCTGCCCCCGCCCCTGCTGGCCCCGCCTCCGCTGGCAGACCCCCCTGGGTGGCTGACCCCAACTTCGCCGATAAGTTCGACCCCGGTAAGATGACCACCACCGTGAAGGTGCAGCCGCTGCCCCAGGCCGCCCCTCCTCCACCAGCATACATCCCCAACCCCTCCCCTGCTGCGCCTGCAGCTCCCAGCCCCGCCCCCATCACCCCAAGCCCCACCCCTTTCTCGCCCGTGGCGAGGGGCGTGGCCCAGAGGGCGGAGAGGTTTGCCGCCAGCAGCCGTACGCCTCTGTGTGGAGCCTGTAACAGCGTCATCAGGTGAGTCAGACCTGCTGCTGCTTCTTCTGTGGTTTTGATTATATATGAAATATGATAATTTCATTTACATCTCAGACTCATTTGTTCTGCTGTAACTTTAAAAGAACAATTTAAGAATTAAAAAATGATGAAAGACAAGAAGACCTAACATGACAACCTGTGGTTGTCGTCTGCAGGGGCCCGTTCCTGGTGGCTCTGGGTCGGTCCTGGCATCCCGAGGAGTTTAACTGTCACTACTGCCACATGTCTCTGGCTGACGTCAGCTTCGTGGAGGAGCAGAACAACGTCTACTGTGAGAACTGCTACGAGGAGTTCTTCGCTCCCACCTGCGCCCGCTGCAACACCAAGATCATGGGGGTGAGATGCTCCTCAGTGCACCTGCACACCTGTATACCTGTACACCTGTACACCTGTACACCTGTACACATGTATACCTGTACACCTGTACACCTGTACACATGTCACATGTATACCTGTACACTTGTACACCTGTACACATGTACACCTGTACACATGTACATATGTACACCTGTACACATGTACACATGTACACATGTACACCTGTACACATGTCACATGTATACCTGTACACTTGTACACCTGTACACATGTACACCTGTACACATGTCACATGTATACCTGTACACTTGTACACCTGTACACATGTACACCTGTACACATGTATACCTGTACACATGTACACCTGTACACCTGTACACATGTACACATGTACACCTGTACACCTGTACACCTGTACACATGTACACATGTACACCTGTATACCAGTCAACCTTTTTGGGGTAATGAAGCCGCGTAAGTCGAGACGCGCTCTTCGAGGCGTACCCCCACTCTGACTCTCAACCTCCCTGGATCCTAGATGGACCAGAACCGTAGACGACCTGCTCTCCTCCCCCCTCTCCTCCCCTTTCCCTCCCCTCATCAAACCTTCCATCAATTCAATAAAGTGACCTTTACACTAAGCGATGGTGGTCATTGTTAGTGAAGTTGTATTTTTGTGTCTCTTAGTCATTCCGTCATATCTCTATAGTTATTTTGTGTGTCTTTGTAGTAATATGCTGTCTCTTTGTGTCTCCTTGTGTCTCTTTGTGTCTCGTTTTGTGTATTGAGTATATTGTACCATTCATTTGGTCAATATTGATTGATTTTTAAATCAAAGACAATAAATCAGCTGTGGTCTGTCTGACGTGTTGTGTCATGTGATGTGTTACAGGAAGTGATGCACGCTCTGCGGCAGACGTGGCACACCACCTGCTTCGTGTGCGCAGCCTGCGGCAAAGCCTTCGGAAACAGCCTTTTCCACATGGAGGACGGAGAGCCGTACTGCGAGAAAGGTATGAAGGTGGTCAGGGGTCAGGGGTCAGGGGTCAGAGGTCAGGGGTCAGAGGTCAGGGGTCAGGGGTCAGGGGTCGGTCTATCAGCTGTAGATTGAGTGTTTCAAAGTGTGTCTCTGTGTCTCTGTCAGATTATGTCGCTCTGTTCAGCACCAAGTGTCACGGCTGTGACTTCCCGGTTGAAGCTGGTGATAAGTTCATCGAGGCTCTGGGTCACACCTGGCACGATACCTGCTTCGTCTGTGCGGTAAGAACCAGAACCAGAACCAGGTCCAGGTCCAGATCCAGAACCAAAACCAGAACCCAATCAGTTATTTAAACAGTCAAACACATTTGGCATTAAAAGTCAAGGCAGATGGTGTTGGCTTCATCTGTCAGGATTTTGAGATCTGATTTTCATCATATTATCATATTTTCTGACTCCAACCTCGTAACATCCCTTTGATGATCCGTTACACAGCTGCTACGGTTGAGCGGGTTCTCATGTGATCCATCTTTGGAAAGTTAAGATTCTTATTCTGTTTTTTCACTGATGAAAACCAGTTTGAGATACAATCACAGCAGCAGACACAAAAAACACTTCCAACAAGGAAACAAACAGTGACGGAGCTCACAGAAGAAGTCTGTTAGTGAAAGGCCCGGTCGATCCAGTCCAGTACGACATATGGTCCAAAACACATTAAGACATCCGTACATGGCGATGCCTCATTTGATCCAATATGAGATCATATGCCCGCCCTACAGCCTACAACAGCCTGTCTTCCCTCCTCTCTGTCCTCGGACACAGACAAAGACAACATGAAGTTTAAATGAAATGAAAGAATTAAACTTCTGTTTCAAACTTTCACTGTAAGTCAAAGCCAGAAGCCTTTAAAATGATTCTGACTGTTGTGGAAACACTTCAAATGAGTCCAAACCCAAACCTGTGACTGGACGCTGGTCCTGGAAGGAGATGACTATATTTGTGTTAACTTTGTGTTACCAGATCCTCTTTGAATGTTTCCTGACTGTAACGCTGCCTCGTGTGTTACCTGCAGGTCTGCCACGTGAACCTGGAGGGTCAACCTTTCTACTCAAAGAAAGACAAACCTCTGTGCAAGAAGCACGCTCACGCCATCAACGTGTAGACCGACAAGCTACGACAACGACCGCAAACTGCCGACAACAACTCTTACAGAAGTGTGTAAACTACAAACTACACTTTGGTTTGAGACTTTTCTCTCTGAGCATAAATATTAAGCATTAAAACGACGCTGCCTGATGATTCTGCTTCAAAACAGGAAGTCATGATGTTTTCTGTCGTCCATCAAACCACTTTATTCTCAACTGTTTATTTTCTTATGTTTTCTACCAGAAAAACTGTGTGTGTGTGTTTAATGTGACCGCTGTGCTGTTCAGGTCACACAGGAGCAGGTGGAGGAGGTGGAGGAGGAGGAGGAGGAGGTGGAGGAGGAGGTGGAGGTGGAGGTGGAGGTGGAGGAGGAGGAGGTGGAGGTGGAGGTGGAGGAGGAGGAGGAGGTGGAGGTGGAGGAGGAGGAGGAGGTGGAGGAGGAGGTGGAGGAGGAGGTGGAGGAGGAGGAGGAGGTGGAGGAGGAGGAGGTGGAGGAGGAGGAGGAGGTGGAGGTGAAGGAGGAGGTGGACGGAGGCTGGAGTGTTTAAATCAAAGTAACATTCACATCTAACTGATAAATTAACTGACGTATGTAAAATAATATTTATGTTACTAACAACTTAAAATGAAGAAATTATTCAAATCAATATTTAGAATAATAATGTGATTATGTGATAATTTGTTGTTTGGATTATACATCAAGTATAATTATACTTGATGTATAATCCAGATATAAATGTAAATGTCGTCATTCTCTTTACTTTTCTGCCTTTAAAAGATGAAATAAAGGAAAGTTCATCATTTAAAAGGAATTCTGTAATTCCTATTAATATTTCATCTTTTACAGACAAAATAAAAAATATTCATTTTTATGAATTCTACAAAAAAATGTAACTTATTAATGGATTTAATTATAAAAGCTTATTCAGAAAAATATCTGAATTTACATTTGAGTTGTATTAAGCAGTAACACTGAGCCTCCGAACACTGAAGTCTGTCTCTTGAATATTGTTCTCTTCATATCTTGAACTCGTCTTTGTGCCTGTTTTGATTTCGATCTCTTGAACTTTATTTTTTTCACTTCACTAAAAACTAAAAACTGTTTTAATAATGTTTGTTCGGCAGCAGCTCCTCGGGCTTCAGAGCAGCATCACTGTTACATCTTAAAACTCTTTATTTCCTGTTGTGGTTTTGATGTGAAAGTGATCGTCTCTGCTCTCAGTCCCGCCTCAGTTCTGGGTCCGGTCTTGGACCTGGTCTAGTCTGGACTGAGGTGGCCTGACAGAGCAGCACATGAAGAAGCCTTATCCGACCTGTGATGTCAGAACTGACACTGGCAGTGAATGTAACATGAACTTTTCACTGCAGCAGCTGAACCTGTGAGCTTTGAACCTGAGAAACAAGTCGAAGACACCGACACAAAACTCCCCGACCTCTGGGTCCTGTGGTACCACGTCCAGGTGCAGGTTGTCCTCGTTATGGTCCTGTTCTGTGCTGATGTCTCAGCAGCTAGCTAGCTAGCTAGCTAACGTTACATTGCAAGAGTGCAGTTCTGCATCCTGAAAAAACTCGACCCTCTGTGTGAAACACAAGTTTTTTTGTGAGACCCTTTTTGTTTTACAGTACAAATACTTCATCACTGTACTTCAGTCCATGTTTCAGGTATCTGTCCTGTACCTGAGTATCTCTGAGACTTTCCCTCTCTACATCTGAACACAAACATCTGAACTTTCTCCTCCTCACAGCTTCAAACAGCCTCGTTACTTTAGTTTGATGCTTTTGAGGTGAATTATGGATTATTGTTATTTGGCACGCCGCCTTCCCAACATCCCAAGACTGATGTCGACCTATCAGAGCACATCACGCACGGCAGACGCAGCGAGACGAGACAAAGACGTGAACAGACAGAGAGGGAGGCTGGAATGGGGAGAAAAGGCGTGTTAGTGTCTCGTATCTGCAGAGAGTTTCTTATTTTCTCTCTTTGTTGCTGCTCGGGACGCTTTACCAACCCAACATGTGGCTGTTTGACGTCCTGGGAATGAGACTCAACTATCAACTATCTTTGTGGTGCGTTCTGGAACAGCTGGGACAAATCCTACTGATTCTACCTTTAACTTTAATAGTCTTTGAATTATATTAATATGACGTGAGCTTCAGTTAGCTTTGACCACAAACTCTGATACTCTGAGTACATTTCAGAGCCTGTACTCTATTACTTTTACTGGAGTACAGAAGTAGAATCAGTACTTCTACTTTTACACAAGTATCTGAACTACTGGAGGACAGACTGTGAGGACTCTGACTCCTCTGCTGGTGGTATTGAGGTATTTCCTGTCACGCGGGCGTAGAACGTACCAGCTCGTTGGTCGTTGGCTGTATTGTTGTGTCTGTGGTGCGTTCATGTGCAGCTCTTTGGCTGAGACACAGGAGACGTGAGGCGATGCAACAGTCGGCCTTTGTTGCTGCTTTCAGCCTCTCAATCGGCGCTAGTGGCCACGTAAAGACGCAGTGGTCTTCTACCCTGTAACTCTGGTCCGAGGCAGTCGGAGATGGGAATGCATCGTCATAACACGGGTGGTTCTGGTTCTGTTGGACCTCTCCTGAAGAAAAACCTGCTGTA